>NC_063213.1:10032858-10335586 GCF_020740725.1 Corvus hawaiiensis
ATGGAAGTTTACTTTTTTCTTTCTTTCTAAATGCTTTATTTCTATTTCTCACAGAACTTCTGGAATTTGGACATTCTACTTACTATCAGCATAAAAAAAATCCCCTTTCTCTTTGGATTTAGAAAAAAAAATTGCAAATCAGCGCTGTTAACTATGTTTTCAGTGCAGTTGATAAAATAGAAAGGAAACATAGTTCTTCAAGAAAATAATAATGAATCTTCTTACCTATCATTACTGTTTTCTGATATGCCATGATTTTTATGTACTTTTATCTGTGTAAAATAGTACTCAGTCTAACCCCAAGGAAAGAAATTGAATTTAAGTACCGATGTCCTGTGGCTTTATGGGCATGTCAGATACAGTTTTTAGGGTTAGTTTGTCTTACTCACTTACATTTTTCTACAGACAGTGTGCACTGAACTATTTTGAGCATTTAATGTGCTAATTCTTCTCCTCATGATTAAAGTCATAAAATTGCTCTGACCCAGAGAAAGGCTTTATGAATATATAATTTCAATTTTCATGTGTTCATAAAGCCAAACAATATTGTGCTCTTCTAAAATGGAGATGTGTTCATAACACGAGTTCATTGTTTGCATCTGATTGCAACACATCCCACAGCACTGCTGTGGTTTAAAAGTGGTTCATAGTGGCCAAATTCCCTAATGAGATGTGAAGAGTGAGGCTTCACACTTAGTTAAGGCACTGTGAGCTATTTCTTCACTGAAAAATGCATAAAAGGTGATTATATTTTCAAGAAATTACTCTTTTACAGTGTTCTGTTTTCTGATCATTTAATTGATTGCTTATAGAAAGAGCCAGCAATTCTTCTGGCTAGTTAAGTCTGACTTTGGGGGTCAGTTACAGTGATTTTCCTGTTTATTTGGTCCTCTCTCTATCTAAATTATTGCCTTTCCAATTCTTCCCTCTAAAGATGTTTTAGTTTAGTGGAGAGGATACTGTTTGGAGGGGAAGTTTCATTGCTTTTTCCTGTTTTCAGAAAACATTACAGATGCAATGTGGTTTTTCCCACCACACACATGTATTCTCAGTGTGCTAATTCATTACTGGGGATTTTTCCAGGTATTTTAAATGGAGAAAGTACTGGTGCTTGCCCAAAGCGACTCCAGATAAGTCACAAGGCTGCCTAAATAGTCCATCTCTCTGCTCTGTCTGTATTCCCATCATTTTAACATTTGTAGTAACCCACTGTCAGCATGGTGAGTCTTGAAGGTGATTTTGTTAACCCAAGTGACCTTAGGCACACACCCAGTTATTTTTGTGATTTGATGTGTTGCAGGTTCAATTTTACTAGGATCAGTCTCTAAGAAAGCAGTATTTTTGGCTGTTATGTTTGTGTTAATCTAAATTACTTTAGATTGAGCAAAGGTTTGATTCCTTGCTTGCCATGCTTAATTGCTTTTGTAATTATATTGATTTTTCCATGCTAGGTCAGTATTGGTAGCCAGAAGCTGTTTTTTGAACTGTCTATGTCATCTTGAGTTTCCATAAATATGAAGATAATTGTAAAAAGCTTAAGAACTGTCACTGTGAGGGTTTGAATCTTTTCTGTACACAAAACAAATTTTAAATAATAAAAATCTCCAAACAACAACAGACAAAACCAAACCTCAATCCAAAACCAGCTTGAATAGCTACCAGTTCCTTCTAGCAAGCTAGGGGCTTCTAAATAACTAGGCTGAGGAATGGTTTTAATGTGCATCCCATTCATTTCAGTTAGGAGCAGAAGGATAATATGAAACAGCAATAGTGACAGCCAGTGCCTTCATCATGAAAGCTCTTACAACTGGAGAGCACAAAGAGGAAGAACATGTCACACCAAATGAAGAAAAATGTCCTTCAGTGTTTAAAAAAAATTCTCCATTTGCCTTATCCATCTGTATGGCCTTTAATGTAAAGTTCTGTGTTATTTCACTGATCTAAAGCCAAACATAGCCCAAGCCATATTAGTTAATATTTTTCACATATTGAAGAAATTGACAATTTTCCAGGCTGGAATGTTCCAGATAGATTCCTAATTATTGTGAAAGTACCAGTGTTCTTTACAGTTGGTGATTCACTGATGCAAAGAGTTAATGATTGATCCCATGAGAGAAAAAATTCAAACTGGCTTCCATCCCTTATTACCACACATCAGGGAGAGTATGAGGAGGCTTTGAGGTCAGGCCACATACCAGCTTGGTCACACAAGAACACTCAAGGAAGATGAGCTTCTGAAACTCTTTGAATCTTTCTTTTTTGTCTGTCTTTCCATCCTGTAAGGTCCCATCATTCAGAGCTTAATTTTTCAAAAGACTGCCATTAAATCAATCTGCCACGTGCTAAATGCAATGATTTTCTTGCAAATTATTGTCAAGAAACTGCAGATGTGATTCTGCTTATTAATAAACCAAAAATTTAGTGGATATGTGAAAGTTCAGAAAAGCAAATATTTTCAAATCATCAAATCAAAACATGGACTATTTTGTCCTAGAGAAGCGAATTAGAATTCTGAATTCCCAACTCATGGACGAGAAATTCTTTCTGCATTAAAGCCAAGACCCTGTTCTGTCTTTGCATTAAGGCTGTTAACATGCAGCTCATGAGAGTGGCCTCACAGCCATTCCAGTGGTTCTTCCTGCCTCCAGATGGGTTAAGAATAGTAAGCAATTCTCTGCATTCCTTTTCCAATCTTATTTTTCTCTTCCCATCTGTTCAGGGGTATTTCTTTTCTCTCCTCTGCTCATCCTTATTTTTTTTCCTCTGGAAAGGGAGTTCACACTGTTTGCAGAATCTTCACCTTACTGAAGGTGACACTAGTAGACTCCATCTGATGGCAGAGAGATGCTGCTTCTCTTAAGCTGGTGAAACAACCTTGTCAGCATCTTCACTTGCCTCTCTCAGCTTTGCCAACTTGACTTTAAAAAATTCAGTTGATGTAATGCTGTATTCTTCTTTGAAGCTTTCACTCTCCATTCTGGAGTTGAGATACTGGTAATGTTGTTCACAGATTTCACAAAATGTTCTTTTCTGATTGGAAGGGTGTTCTGAAGAATGAGAATTTACCTATTGGTTTGAAGTAAACTAGTCAGACTAGTCTGTGTGAAGGTTCCATTATGGGATTTAAATTATGCTAACAGAATAATGACAGAGATCAGTCTATCTTGAGTTTGTTCTGAAAATACGCATCTTGCACCTTTTTGTGCCCACCCTGACCTAGTAGTGTTGTTTTTATTAACTTTGTGGGTTCAAAATGCTCTGTATCTCTGGCAACTGATTTGAATCTTTTATTATTATGTCATGCTGGTCACTAAATGAAATGTCATTGACTTTTATGGGCTTATTAATATTCGTGCTTCATTCACAATAAAGGCAGTCCTCGTGCCTTTCTGACAGCTGAAACAATACCAGCCACACCTACAGCACAGGACACATGGGCAAGAGATTTAAGGAACCTTTGTAGGAGGGAGGTTCTGCTGTTGGTTCAGATGAAGTGTTTCTGTGTGTGCTGAAACATCAACCTAAAGAAACACTACAAAATAAGACCAGAGAAGCAATGTAAACATATTTTAAGCAAGAAAAGGGAAGAAGACCATTTTTGTTCACAGTTCTTGAAAGGAGACTTGGAACTACAAGAAAAGAGATGGTTTATTTCTAGTCTGGATTCACCTTCTTTCTAGGGGAACAAAACCATAATGAGGAAATAAAAGGCATTGCACCTGATAAATACTTCACTCCATCACTGATTTATCTCCCTAATGAAAATAGCCTACAGACCTCCTCTTGGCTCCACCTAAGTCAAAATTTGTGACATTAATAGCAGAGTGAATCCAGTTTCTGAGGAGATAAGCTGAAAGTTTCTGTTAACCTTGAACTCTCTTGGAACGTAAAGAAAGAAAAAAACATTTTCACTTGAAATTATTTCCTATTTCTAATATCCTGGAAGAGAATACTTGTATTGTCTCACCTTAAATAATGTACACTGCTACTACCCAAACACGATTTTCTTGGGAAGGAAATTGAGATTTATTCATTACTTCAGGAGCACATCTCATCTGAGATAAGTGTGACAGGGGTTTAAAGCAGTTAGTTTGGCTGCTGACATGCTACTACACTTCTTGAAAAAAACCTCATTTCTTTAGCATTGGGACCTAGAGCCTGGCTCTGTACTTTGGGGCCTATCACCCCAAGTTGTCCAGAACACAGCTGCAAGGTAGGAAGGGGAATAAAAATCTACCTGTCCTGGCACGAATCCAGAGAAGACTTGGGTGGTTTCTGCCAGAAACTGAAGACTTCTAAGAGAAACTGGCAATAAGTTAATTAGACTAACTTAGGCTTGCAGATTAAATTCAGTGAAAGAAAGCCAAAAGTGTTCTGAGAGTATGTGGAATTGTCTGCAGCACCTGAATCTTCCTGCATCAGTGCATCATTAGAGGAAGCAGTTACCGGTGAAGAAAGTAGAAATGGATTGTTACAAGCCCATAAATACATCTGTGTTTTAATATGCACTATGGAGAAGGACATTTTGGTCTCTCCCCTGCCTGATGATTTTGTGTTGGTTCTTTTTAGAATAGAAAGAGTTTCTAAAATAAGAGAATTTAAAAATCATGTAAAACAAGAAATTCCAATTAATTGCTGAGGTACTAAAACTTAGACCATAATTAACAAATAAATAAATAAATGTACTTGAAATAAAGGAAGATGCCTCAATAGTTGTGAGGACGTGAATCATAATTACTTTGGATTTCTTTGTGATAAAATATGAATAATGAATACCTACAAAGTGTCCTACAGAGTCAGTTTATGGGAATCCATTTTAAAGATAAAGCCCAGGTCAACAAAGAAAAGAATCTATAAAGGCAACTGATCTGAATGAATAGATTATCCTGTCTGTAAAAGCACACATTGTAGCTACCTGCTGTGGTAGTTTTCTAGAAAAAGAAGGAGAAGATAAAGTGAAACAATTTTCACAAAGGGATTCTAGCTGCTGAAGTCTTTTTGGCTTTGAAAGAGAGATGTATGCATGTTTATTTGCTGAGCACTTTTGATGAGCAAAAGCAGTAGGAAAAACATAGATGCAAAACAGGAAGAAATATATCTAGTAAACACATGGATACAGGAAAACTGCAGGGGAGAAAATAAGCTTATTTTGATGCTGAATTTACCCCAAAGCATTGCTCTAGCATTAAATGTAAAACATGTGATGATCTAAGAAACTTTTATCATTGGAAAGCAATTGTCCTGATCAAATATGGATCCTTTACAGCAATGATAAAAGGGAAATACTTTATTAAAGGGCTAACTCACCATTTACCTGCTGCAAAGATGGAGTAAGTCTTCTGAGCCATCAAGGAATTAATCACACCTTCCTCAGTTTGAAGCCTAACCTTTTCATCATTGTTCTGATGAAAAGATAAAAGCAGATTACTGAAGGCAAGTTTACAGGAGGATTCATGCTTGCTAAGGAATAGATGGAGCCAGGGATGTGGCATGAAGAGAAGGCTAACCCAAAGGGCAGTAGGAAGACTGCCCTCACAGCAGGCTAAGGCTTCTGGTCAAAAACATACACAGTGTCCCCAGTGCATTTGAAAAAATACTGGGAATGGTGTTTCATGACACATTATGTTTGTTCAACCCAGGTATTATTTGGTGCATGCTGGTGTCTGAGTGGAAACCAGTACATCTGCCAGAAACCCCTGATAATCTGGAGATTCTTACTGGCTACTGTACCCAGCGAGGTACAGCCTGTTTAAAATAGAGGCCAGTGTGCACGCACCACGTGCACTTACACTGTCTGAAAAAAAAAAGGAGTAAGGCTCCAATCTCTGCAGTTCTACAGATAATCAGCCACACTTTGTAAACTCCTCTTACTACAGAGCAGTTACTTGGAAGTTGAACAGAATTGCAAAAGCAGTGATAGATGGGCAAAGGGGGGCATTTCAAAGCTGAGCTAAATGCTGGTTTAGCATTTCTGCAGCTCATAAGGGCTGCTAACAACTGCTCCTGTCCAAGCCTGTTTCAGGCTGCCTTTTTTGTGGGGCACAGATTATGGTATTTACATCTTGAGAGAAGTACAGAACAGACCAATGAAGTGGGCAGTAGCTATTTGCAACAAATATACAAGTAAGAAGCATTTCTTCAGGTTTTTTGCTGGAGGACAGAAGTCTCATAGGTAATGCACCTCCACCACGGTTCCTGATATTCATGAGTCATAGAGATGTACTGCAAGGTTTTAGCAATTACCTTTAGTAAAGCTCATGTCTAATTGAGAAAGCTTTGATGGAGCAGATGCTGCCTGAAAAAGACAGAAAGGAACTGATTTATTAAGAATGGAAAACGTGTTTAGACAGAAATAGATGCTGCTTTGTGGGGGCATAGGTTCCTGCAGCATACTCTGAGTCCTCTTAAGGAGAGGACCCGGATACCAGAGAAGAGTAATGAGATGGTAGATACATCCATGCTAGAATGCAGTACCACCACTTTTTAGTATAATAAAGGCTTTTAATTTACAGCAGAAAATTTGAAATATGAAAGATTAAGTAGAGAAGATAGGAATTACTTCCCAACAGCAGATGATGATGAATGCACGTTGCAAAACCTAAGCAAAATCAAAGATGTGAAAAAAAAAAAAAAAAAAAAAAGCATCATTCATGTGCGAGGCATTTATTTCAGTGTATCTTTCTACTTGATAGGGACTGGTGGTCAGCTTTGTTGGGTTCCAGTGAAGAATTGCTGAAGGCCAGCAAAGAAACCTAACATCAAAAACCAAGATTTTAAAAGCTTCTCTTTTAGTTGAAGGGGGGGAAATGTGAAGAACTCTGATGTTAAAGCTGATAGAGGTGAGAAGAGATGGAAGTGTTCCTTATGGCTGTTCCCAAATCCTAAAATACCGGAATCCAGAACATTTGCTTCAGAAATTATATCTTTAAATTGAGCATGGCCTATCTCATTACATGTTAAAGAAATAGGAATCTAAGAAATAGTAGGAAATAATTTATTGACATTCTTTAAAGGGTTATGAAATAGTCATGGAAAGATTACACTAAAATCTTGGGCTGGTGATTTGAAGATGTCTTGAAATAAATGTAGCATGCAAATACTACCATTTTTAAATAATTTGTATTTTGTAAACGACTTCTTTCTTCTGGCATGGACCTCTTTGCCATTCTAGATTCCACCTCTGTGACAGACCAAAATTGTTACAATACACAGTTGGTGAAGTCTGCTGTGTGTCTGCAAATATTCTTCCTTTAGACCAGTGAAAAACTGCTCTAAGTTTCTTATCCACTGGACAGCTGGAGCTCTAGGGACTGTTAAAGCATAGACACCATGCAGGGCTGACAAGGAGTTTGTGCACAGGTGGGTCTGAATGAAAATCCGGTGATCTGGAAGGAGCTGTGTGTACGTGAGTATAGGGGGGAGAGAGAGAGGAACACCACAGCAGCATGCACGTTAAAGAAGCTCTGGAGAAGCACTTAAAACAGAACACCTGGGGGAAAAAAACGTGCAAAGAGTGCTATGGGACAAATGCCACACAGGAAATGCTGGGAACCATGAACTCCATGGGAAATTGTTTCCTTCATTTGCATCATATTGAATTTAGGACAACAGAACTGTATGTATATTATTCTCAAATAAACATGATTGTGCCAAAGGGGTAACTGACTTATAACTGTCTTTCCCATATATGTGACCCTTTTTTTTTTAGCTTACTGGTTGGGTCCAAAGGATATCCATAATTTGGATTGTTTGGGAAATCTAGTTCAACAGTGTGAAACCAGCAAATCCCCATAAAGGGGAGTTTCATGAATAGAGTTTTGCTTTTTTCCCCCTCCCTTTTCCTCTCTCCACCTGATAGTAGAGTGACTTAATACCGAGTATCTGGGCTACCATTAAGGGACTTGGAGAAACCAGATTAACAGGTAAGAAATGAGCTATGTTAATGGAATGTGCATTATAAAAAGGCAAAGTGGTCCTTTTAGACAAAGTGTAAGAAAGGAGGCTATACTGTTTTCGTGTGCTATGCCTACATATACTTTATATGAAAATGAAAATTTATTACTTGTTTTAACATATTTTTTTTTTTACAATAATTACGGGCTTGCTGTGGTATGGAAGTGACCTAATAGTTACAATTGTGACCTTTAAGTTATTGTTAATTTTACTGTCAGTATGTGCTTCACATCTCCTACTTAATGGTATGCTAATTGTACAGCAGGATGTCACATTCTCCAACATACAGATTCCCTATTTCAATTACAGCTAAGTAAATCTCCATTACTAATGAGTAAGCATTTCTTTTCCATGTACATTTGCATTATAATGGACATTTTCTTTGTGCACTAAAATTATTCTTTCCTTGACAACAACTATGTATTTTATTTTACAGTAAAGGCTACGACATGATGATTCATTCCTTTCTGTTGGGTTTATCTGTATTTAAATTGTCAAATGTTCTGGATAGCCTGACATTTTCTATTCCGTGTTATTTTTCTGTACTTACAGAATAAATGTATGTATTTTCTTTAAGACAACCTACTTAAGACAAATGACAAACAAAAGTAAGCTTACGTACCGGTCATAAATTAAGTTGTATTTTTGAAATTGTTGCAGTGCTTCGCTCATGTTGCTGAGAAATCTCAGCTATTTATGTCAGTGCAAAGTGACCTTTATGATACAATGTTTGACAGATTTGAATATAAAGAACAAGTGACCACGTGTGACCCATATGATTGCAAGATCCCACTCTGCTTAACAGAGCATAGCTCTTTGGCTATTACACGCAGTCCCCCAAACACATTTGCTGCCTGGCTGATGCATAGATTTACAAACACAGCGGGCAGCTGGGCAGAACGAAGGGGGAAGGCCTCCCGTTGGATCTGAGTTAGGCACCTTTGCTGCCAAATCCGCTCCCTCTCGGGGCCAGTCACTGGTGCCGCTGAACCGCTGAACTTGGGCAGGCAGCAGAGGATTCCCTTTGTCTGCCAGCACAGTGACCTGGGAGGCCTTCCCTGCCCTGCGTCAGGAAACAGAGTCCCTGTGGCGGAGATCCTTCCTTCAGTCTGCGTGGCCCTGGGAAAATGTCTCACCTTTTATACACAAATACGGACTGTGAGTTTTAATGATAGCCTAACCTTTGATAATATGCAGCAAAGGTGTTGCTTTGATTTTGGTGGGGCCACTCCCTATGCAGTAAATTATGTTAGAAGGATCTTTTTTAGATGCCCAGAGAAGGTTTATGTATCAAAGAGAGTGCATTAATTAACAATCATTAATATTCTTGATGATTTTTAAATTGGCCTGGTGGTGGGTGTGTATATGGATAAGAATGATGGGTGCTGGGTTCTTTTAATCATATTTGGAATATTTTAAAGAAGTAAAATGTGGTGAAAGTGTCAGGTAGCATTCCAGGAATGCAGGAGGAAATGTGTGCAACCAAAAGTTAGAACTAACAGATTGATTTCCTGGTCACTGTGCATGAATTCTTTCTAGCCTTGTGTATATCCTGATAATCAGATGGCTTACAGTATAGATACAAAGTTTGTTTTGTTTTTATTTTGAAAGGCCTACGGTATGCAGCCTTTTTCCCAGACAGCAGCAAAAAACAAGGTGAACAATTTTTGCACTATGTGGTTTTGAATTCTGTCATATTTTCTATTACGTTTCTGTCTTCCATTAGGATAGCTTAGTCTACTCTCTTAGCCACCACCATCATCCATATCACTCCCGGTCCCGGGTTCAGTGTGCGTGCCGTGTGTCCGGCGGGCTGCCGGGGCTGGCCGTGGCCGCTCGGATGTCGCAGCTCCGGGCGCTGTCACCGCGGCCGCCCTTGGGCCGCTGCTTTCGGGAGCGGCCGGCGACACCTGGCGGTGCGAGCGGGAACTGCAGCCCCGCCGCGCCTGCGGCTGCAGGAGCGCCCTGACCTGCCCGACCCCGAGCGCTGGCAGCCGGAGCTGGGCACACTTAAACTAATCCCATTTCCTGCATGAAAAAAAACAAAAAACAAAACAAAACAAAAAAACCCAACAAAGTGCTGGGAGCACATTCCCCTCCCATTCACACATAGGTAAACCGAGAGAAGCAATGACCAGCATTTCATTGTTGTTGGAGGAAAATTAATTCCTCTGACCTCGCTATTGAAGTCAATAGGGCAGTTGTCCACAAGGGTTATGTTCCTTTTTAAATCTTTTTTTATTAGCTTTTCAAATATATTGCACAAATTAATGTTTTATGTATACTTATGCACTAAATATACTGCATTAAACTAAAACATTTTTCTGTGAAAAACCTTGTATTTAGAAATAATGAGGTTTTCAAAACTTTACCGTGTGAATACTGAAGGAAGCTTCTTCTGGTGTTTTATTTAACGTCATGGTTTCTGGCTTGAGTGTATGATTTTTCTTGCCAGCAAATATATTTCCGTATGTTTATGAAATTCCACATCTCTTTGCCAGCATATTTCTTAACAATGGAATATCTGGGAGATAGGAATACGTAACTAGTGCAAACAAAAATTAAGAATCCTGGTATCCTGATTCTGTGGTGAAATTGCAGGACCTGTTAGGGTGTTCTCAGTTTAATTTTTATCTAACATACCTTCAACCAAAACTGATTATTTTTCTTGCTTAATTGGCCCTTTACTGCCACCTGATTTTTTTTTTTCATTTCATACATACAGTTAATATAAAAGAAATAAAAACCACTACTTTATCCTGATTTTTCTCAGTCTGCAGGCAAATCAAGTTCACCAATAATGCAGTATCTTTAGTTGTTTACAAAATATCCTAAAGAAAGGACTCCCAAAGTACACGGCCACTGGACTTTGGAAGGGGAAAGATTTGGTGAAACAAGAAAGTGTTCTTTACAGCCAAATTTGGTGGTGTTATGCCATTTTGAGATATACAGAATTTGCCAATAAAATGAAATTAGGAGAAATGATAACAGGTCAAGTTACTCTGTTAATCTGCACAACAAAGGAGGGCAAAGTTCTGAGTTCAAAAATCACTGGTTACGATTTCATAGGGCAGTTTTTCTCCTCTAAACTTGCTGCCCCTGCAATCCAACATTCATGGTACATAAACTTTAGTGCAGGCAGTTTGGGTTGAGGCTGTCCCAGAACCTCTTGTGTTCATGGGGGCTCTGGTCAGATGAGTTCTGTACACAACACGGCTGCTCTTCAGCAGAAGGGACTGGAAGCTCCACTTGTGTGTGGCACTTCTTACGCTGCTCCGCTGGAGGAGACCTTTCACACAAGGACTGTAGTTCCCAGGCACAGAATAATGAAAATCAGACAAATGCCAGTTCTGGCAGTTGGTGGGAATTGCTAACTCCACCTTTACAACATGACATTAAAAATAGCTTGATCTGATTTTTACCGAGATAATTTATTGAAGAATAGGAGTAATTTTTTCAGAGATCTGAACCCATTGAAAAGTGACATTTGACATGAAAAGGCATTGGGAGTTTTATCTGAGATATGACAGCTATTTTGTCTTCTAAGTGTAGGGAAAACTGTGGCATTTCAGATAACAAACATAAACATTTAACAGTGGCCACTGGCAATTCTGCTTGGTTTTAGAACTATAGATTCCTAGAGCAAAATTCTGCTTCCAAATTATATGCATGCTGCTCTCATTTATTTCAGCAAAGCTTGTGCACATGTTTCAAAGGTCAGAATTTGGCCGTTGGGGGTGAATTTTCAAGGAAGAGTATATTAAAGACATCTGTGCATCACAGAACCATATCCTTTGTCTTCTGTAGAATGTTTCAGGAATGAGCCTGGTGCTATTTGAGCACGGCAAGTGAAACATTTTCTATTTTTTGAATTGCATTGGGATTGCTTAGCAGAAACATTTCTTGTAGTAATTGGTTCATGATTTCATTTATTTCTTGTAACTCAACACTTCAATGCTGAAAAGTTGTCAGTTTTAAGACAGTAGAGACTGGAAGGGACCGCCCTTCAGAAAATTACAGTTGAAAATATACTGTAACAATCAAACTAAGGGAAATAGTCCAAGAAAATAGGTATGGTCTGTTGAGGTGCACAAACTTTTGTTTGCAGTCTAATACAGAGAGGTCAACAAATGTTTTACACAAAGGTAGAAAACAAACCCACTTTTCATTGTGGACAGAGCTCATATTTGAAATTGTAACTAATCAGACACTTGAAAAAACTAAAACTTGGCATTCATATTTTATTGGCGTTAGTGTGTATTAAATTGATGAAGATCTTTAAGCACGTAGGTTTTCCCCTGTTTTTTAAACATTATACACCACTTAAAATGTTTATAATGTCTAATTGCTGCTGGATTTCAAGACATATCAATTTTGTTCTTAGTTCCTGCAGATTTTGACAGAATGTCATACCAAAATATTTTGTATTTTTTGTAGGACTGGGAAACAGAAAATCATGACTGGTATTGTTTTGAATGCCATTTGCCTGGAGAGGTGTTGATATGTGACCTGTGTTTTCGTGTGTATCATTCCAAGTGTTTGTCTGATGAGTTCAGGCTTAGAGACAGCAGTAGTCACTGGCAGTGCCCAGTTTGCAGGGTGAGTACCTATGAGATTTCATGTGCTGATTAGAGGATTGATATTCATTAATAGATTCATTAAGGTGTCCAGATGGTCTGGCCAGGTTAATGGGTAAAGAACTGAATATTGAAATGATGGTACATACCTAGAGCATCTATGCAGAGGTACCAAAATGTGGTGCCTGTAGCAGATGGCTATTTTTGAAGACTCCAACAAGTTTTACTTGCGCAGTACCCTGTGTCAGAGTGTGTGCACCTAAGTGCAGTAAAGTGTGGGAACTTTCGACAAGAGTAAACAAATTGCTGTATAAAATGCTACTGTTTTTACTTAACGTCATTGTAATGAATCATTTTTGTATTTTGATGACTTGCATTCTTAATATTTTATTGGAATGATATTTTACGTTATAAAGCCACAATCATGTTACTGATGAAGGCAGTATCAAAAATATGGAGTTAAATCCTGCTTTTCATTTACTGATGTGGATTCTGTTGGTGCAAAAAGGGCAATCTGGATTTCACTCAGGGCGTCCATATCTATGTTGCTTTTTCTTTAAAAATGCTATTCTTATGAGTATGGTAGGGAGACAGCAAAAAGTCTATTTTATATACTTTCCAAGAATGGGCAGATATGTTGTCTATGTGTCATTAGAAGACTAAACATTCTAGTCAGGATGGTACCTAGCCTTGAATCAGCCAAATACCTATTGCTGTTTTCATCTCTGTATCACCTCTCCAAATGGAGCACTTCACTAGGCTTCCTACAGAGCTAGGCTCCCTTCCTGTGGAAGGAATAATGCATATGAACGTTTCAGATAAAACTGTTGGTACAGAAAGGCATAAAACTGCCAGTTCCACTCTGCCTAGGATTGCTGGAGGGAGAGGCACTTCCTTTGCAAAAGCTTGGATTTAGCTGTAGAGCAGCAGACTGATCTTAAGATTATCTGTGCTGCAGGGAATGTGAGGTTTCAGGCACTTCGTTGGATGGAGAAGCAGTTGTTGAAAACACGTGGATTGCTTTGTTTCAAAGCAGCACTTTTTGACTGCTGTTACCTTAGAACGAGTTCTAAAAAACCTGTTGCCTCAGACTGGGAGCTCTCAGGGTTTAGGGAAATAGCAAGAAAATCAAGCCTGCCTCAAGGAAGTTGAAAGTAATGAAAAAGAAGTAGTGGCAGGGAATAAACTGTTAAGAATAAAGACAAATACTGCATCTCTCCATATTGAATTGCTAGCATTTAATTTTAGCTAGTCAATATTCCCTCTGTTAAAGACAAAGTATGACCATATATAAATGAATTGCTTTCAGATTTTTAAATAAATCTCTAATAATTGTTGGGTGTTATTATAAATATTAATAATTCCTATAAATAGTTAAAATTAGGTAAACTGCATCTAGTCTCCACTCTAGTTTGCTGGGAATTTTAGATGATGCCTGGTGAGAGTAGAGAATGTAGATGGTTTATGCCACCTTGTGTATGAGGTGGTTTTATAACATCTTGTAACATGGATGTCCTCAGAGTGGAAATGCTGAATCATTGCTTGAAATATGCTCCGATACGTCAGCTTGGAGAACAGTTTGACTTTCATCCTGAAGCCTTGATGTCCTTTATGGCAAAGATATTAAATAAATGTTTACCTTAAAAAAAAGTCCTGTGAAAATTGAGCCATGTGCTCTCTGCCTATCTTTCTGCATATTGGTTCCTTTTTCGTTATACGAATATAAGGAAAGGTTTTGGGGGCTCTTAAATACTTCCTGCCTTTGGCTTGCTTAGTGCCAAAGTTCACCTTGCTTAGGTGAAGATCAACCTATTTTTGTGAATATTGCCATTGTGAATGCCATGGCATCCTTCCTCCCTCTGTGCCAGCAGCTCCTCTTTTTGTTGTTGTTAATTCAAATCCCTTCAAGCCCTAATTCTGCAAACTTGGACTAAGGAGGCTTGCACAGTCCCTGTAAGTGTGGGAGTCAGCATCCTTGCGTCAGTATTCATCCTTCAGTATTCTGCTACTTTCTCCCCACCCTCCTAGGAAATAACTGATCTAATTTCATTTTAAAGGCAAGAAAGTGGCCTATATTCAAAAAACTAATAATGTGGAGAGAGCCCTGGCTGATGTCCAGAGGGCGTAACAGAGCTTAACCAAGTTGCATAAGGGCAATGGGGGATTTACGTTGCATTATCAGCCGTAAATATGTACCTTCAAGAAAAGTGATAGCTGGGACAAAGAGATACATATATTTTCATATTTAATTCTCATAACTGGACATAGCACTTTTCACTTGGAGATTTCAAAGCTCTACAAAAGTGAAGTAAAAGTGTGTTTAAAACATAATATATTGGGAGAAATAATCTAAGAACACTTCATTCTTATGTAAAGATTGCTTCTATAATGCTGCCAAGGTCAGCAAGCGTTTGGATTTTTCATTTCACAATTTCTCATTGTATTAGTTTGATCAACCTGTGCAGCTTTATCTTGCACACTTGACTACTCAGAACTATCTTATAAAAGCCATTGCTAAGGATTTGTTCATAACTAAAAAATATTTTTCCTCCCATATAACTTATAACAAGCCCTTTCATACCTTGTTCTCAACTCTGTTTGCCTGCTCATGGTTTTTCTCCACTGCATCCATAAACAACAATGTCCAGTTCCTCATTTGTTTCTTTTTTTAACTTGACGGTACCACTCTGAATATATTTCTACTCTATATAACTCTCAGCAGGAGTCAAAAGTCAAACAAAGTTCAATTCAAACCACATTGCACTGACTGAAATTTTTCCCTGACTTTTGACTAATCACTGTCTTAAGTGAAATAAATTGGCATTATCAGCAAAATTCCTGGTAGGCAGGTCACAAGAAAAAAACATAATATTGAATGAGCTTAGAGATCACATTTTTCACTACTGGAATAGTCCATTCAAGACAGGGTTAGTCAGCTCAGTTTCTGAAGGAGAAGGAGACTTGTACATTTATTGCTGCTCTTCAATAAGATAAAACAAGGGAATTAATTTTCTTCAGCTGTTAATTTAGTACCTAAAGACTACAAAAGGTACTGCCAAAATACTAACTTTTTGGAGGGGGAATAGATATATACAAAATTATGAATAGGAGAATACTGATCACATGTTGGTGTAACTATTATTATTTCTTCTCTAAAAATCCAAATTTAAAAAAAAATATAGGAAGGCAAAATTCAGCATTTTGATATATCATTTGTCCTAGAGAAATAGATTTTGATTCATGAAACAGAAGGAAAGAATTATTCATGTGTTTTCACTTGACTCCTAAATTTTTTTACAATCATGTGATCAGGTTGGTCTTCCATGCATGTCCTTTGCTAGGACTTATATCCAATTTACCTATCGTAGTGGGTGTTTCAATATTCCTGGGGTTTATACATAGGAGACTAAAGTGATCTGTAGAGTTTAAGATATTAAGTACTGTGCTGATAAGTATTCTATAAATAGGCTGTTTCTGAGTTCTGGTACTGTACTGAGCATTTCCTAGACTACATAAAAATAAACCATTATGCAGTTCACAATCGACTTCAGACAAAATTTGACAAGTGAGAATGACAAGCAGTAGAAAGTTAGAAGCACAGAAAGATGGAGGTTACTTATGTGAAGTTGCTCAAGTGCTCAGATTAGGGGGGGTTTAGGTACCAGCTGTCAGTCAAGGTGGTTAATGCAAAATACAAGGAAGGAGGAAATAATACTAATTTATTGACTTATTTTATGGTATTATGGTAGGAGTTTGTTAGAGACCTGTATGGGGGAAACACATTGTTGAAACAGGATTTGGTGGGGTCACACAAATAATAATCATGGATTGATGGTAAAGGGAAGTCCTAGTGCAGGACCAGTTTTAGCAGCACATGGCTCAGTGCACAGAGCCCACACCTGAGGAGGTTTTAGTTCTCAGCAGGTCCCTCCCATGCACCCTGGAGTAAATCAGGGAGCTGACAGAACAGGGTGCTACATAGGACATACTGAATGAAGTATAAAGGAATTTGTCCACAGCAGTGAGGAAACTGGGAAACCTCCACTTAGAGCCTCCTGCCACCTTCTTTGTGCACATAAAAGCATATTTAATTCATATGATACTTCATATTCAGAAAGTGCTTAATGCACCATACAAGTAGAAATCAATTTGTGGATTCAGCTGTAACATTTCCAAAAGCACCTGATGCTTTAAAAGTCTAGTTTTACTGCATTTGACCATGAAAGAGGCAAGTCTTAGGGCATATTTTGCTCATGCAGAAGCTTTTCTGTGTGATACTTAGGGCACATAGTGCATTGATTGCTCTGAGACCCATTCCATGTGCCTGCATACCTTTCTTAATAGTACCGGAAACATGAGGACCTGAGGGTTGGAAGTTTGAGAGGGCGGCAGAGCGGTAAAGCTTTCCATATGTAGCACCAAATTCCTCTGGCAATTTAAGCCCTGGAAGAGTCCAAGGGCTAGTGTGTAAAGCAAGAAGTTTCTACAGGGCAGTGGTGAGTGTATGTTAGACTCATGCTCATAGTTCCCCTCTGCAAATAGACCCCTTGAAACCTGAATTGCTTCTGAAAATGCAATGGATGCCTTAGAAACATGTTTCTGTCATTGAGCAGCCTTCACATAATCCATCACTGAACTGAGATGCAGCTCTTTGATGTGTGTATACACAGGACAGGTGAGGGAGGAAGGGACAAATATTCATTAATGGGAGATTATAGGGAAATGGAAACCTCTTTAAAGGGAGCAAATGTAATTTAAATTGTTACAGCTAGACAGAATGCTGGCACTGACACCTTGCATTTCTTAGAGATTTCCTATTTTTTCTCTTCAAATGAAAGATTGCAGCAACTGCAGCACAGTGGCCACTGCCACCCTGGGAGTTGAGAGCTCCATGCTAACTCAGAGTGCTGAGGTTTGTCACTTCCATCATCCCTGGTGCTACTGAAGGATGGAGTGTTTCTTGGAAGTGCCCCTGGCTGCTCTACCCTCATGTGGTTTGTAAAGTCTTGCAGTGAATTTCTGCACTATAAGCATGTCAGAATTGCTAAATAAGTCACACCTGTGCTGTGCAATATATTGCTACCCTCTTTATGAGTTAGGCAGTATAATTAATCTGGAATATTGAATATAAAGAGCAATGTAACCTTCAGGTACCAGAAGAAACAGATGTGCTGCAGAGAATAAGGCAAATACAAGGTATTTCCTGCACCCACAAGAAGAGAGTTGGGCTGCAGCCTTGGCCTTTCACCTACCAAATCTCATTAATCTTCTATATGAGGATTGCTATTGTGAAGGTTATTACTTCACTCCTACATCCCCTGTGTAAACACTGGGCCTGACCAAGCCTTTCACTTTACCTTGATTCAGAGCAGAAGGTTTGCAGATTTCTCTAAAGCAATGAGAGGAGTTGTCCATGTTGCAGGTTAAGCTGAGCAGGCAGCTGAGCACCACACGGCTGCTCTCTCATGTCTCCTCAACACCCAGCTGAAAAAGAAAACAAAACAAAAGTGGTGCAAAGGCAATCACTGCCCACACTCCATGGACTGATCGATGCCCAGACAGTTCCTGACCTAAAGATGGTTAAATTCCCCCTAGGCCCTCCTCTTCCTTTCTATTGTTGGGCATGACGTTATATGCCATGGAGTATCTCTTTGGTTAGTCAGGTCATCTGCCTTGTTGTGTCTTCTCCCAACCTCTTGTGTACTCCCCCATCTATTCACTGTGGGGGCAGAGTGAGAAGCTGCCAAGGCCTTTGCATTGTGCAAACACTGTTCAGCAAGAGCTAAAACATCCATGTGTTATCAACACTGTTTTGGGCACAAATCTTAACCACACCACCATACAAGCTGCTGTGAAGACAATTCCTTTCATCCCAGCCAGACCTAGTACAGTCCTATATTAAGATAATTTGTCCCACAAATAGGCTATCTACAAATATAAGGATCCTGATATTTTGGGGACTGGATTGAATCTCAGCAGTCTCCTTGAAAGAAACTTGAACTTGAACAAGGTTTGCAGTTGAGTATCTTAGTAGATCTGACAGGGAAAAGATAGTGGATCTTGCCACTATCATTGTTTTTGTTTCCTGAAAGTAGGAAATTAGAAAAATGAAAACTTAATTTTCATTTATATTTGCTTCTATAGTGCTCTGCCAAAAAAGGGACTTGAAAGTGGGTATATTATCTTGTGTCAGAGCAATATAAATAGATTTTATGCAAATCATAGTCCCTAGCTAGTATTATCTATTTTCTTGCTTTAAGTGGCTCTAGGTTGACTTGTCTGAGAACACTACAAGTCTTCAAAATACAAAGAAGGGGTTTTTTTATTAAAAAATTACACATTTTGCAGTATAACTTCCGAAGAATGTGATTGCTACCTCCTAAATGGCTAATTATTGCTGAAAAGTGAATGAAGTGGTTGAAATGTAACTTGCTTTCTACAAAGGGTGAGCAACCGTGCCATAAAAAGACATTTTGCTGGCTCATAGGCTCCAATTCTCTAAATTTATTACCTTTCAAAATTTAGTAGAGGAACATGGAGATCAAGTTTTTCTTAAAATAAATCAGTGTAGGGCTTTGAAAGAAAAGTGAAAAAATCAAAGTTTGCCAGAATTGGCAAGTTAATTATATCATTTTCATTGGTGCTTAAGATGATATTAATTGCTGACATCAATAACTCTACAAAGCTAGCTATCTATCTTTTCTTATGATCTGAAGGATAAGACTGTAAACCATCTATCTCAACAGTCTCTTTCAAACTGTCTTGCCCAGCAGGGCATGAAAAATGGTTCACATGAATTCTGAAATACTTTCAAAGGATGATAAATTCAGAGCCATGTCAGAAAAAGAGGTGTAGGACTAGTCAGTGCAAGTGAGTTTTATTGTGTCCTTATAAGTTTCAGTCTTTTAAAATGCTGTGTCATTAGCAAGCACGCAGCACTCCGGTGCCTGAAATGACAAAATGACAGCAGCGTTTCATAATGCAGATAATTTAATGCACATTTGGGTTTTCATTTGCAGTAGCAATGTTGGTTTATGAGAAACTGAACAGGTGATTTGAATTCCAGCAGAATGCACGTTCTCACGGCAGTCAGAGTGAAACATGAATATACAGAAGGTGATTCAGATATATAGTGCAAGATAAAATTCTCTGTCAGTCCAGAGTTTGGAAGGAAGATCAGGCAACCATTAATATTACGAAAATAATGCTTAAAGGAACTGTAGGTATTAGAAATACCTGGGGCTGGCCCTTTCCACAACAGAGAGTTTTTCCTAGTCAGGAGAAAGCTATAGTGTTGTTATGCACAGTGCAGAATCTGAGTAGGTTCGTGACTGAACTGGTATTTCAGCACAGTTTGTAATGATTCTAATTGCTGTTAAGCAATCAAATGAGCAGCTTTGCAGGTAGTGCTGTGTACAGTTTTGTTTTAAGAAAGAGGTAGTAAGTACAATCCTGAGATGTACAGGTTGCAAGTTTGCTATAGCACAGGGGAACAGCCTGTGATTTTCAGTCTCCTCAGTGTCTTGCAGGAGGAATATAAACACGGGAGACACAATCAAATCCTATCAGCTTTTTTTGCACTGATGTGTAATTTTACCCTGGCCAAGTAAATTTGTAAAAGCAGTTGCTCTGTACTCTGTGTGCTCCCTATGTCCAGAGTCACATACAATTAATTCAATGAAAAATAGCACACTTCTAGTGACTGATAATTTTTAAGGCTCATACTTCTTTGAGTTACCTACTGGAACATGCATTCGTTTTTTTCTTGTGTTTGCTAAGCAACCATCATCTGCACAATTATGTGGACCTTGCTAAAGACCATGAGATTTTGAGGATGTAACAGCCAGTTTGGTCCACACAGGTTGCACACAAGTGGTGAAATGGGGCATGAGAAGGGAAGACTCAGCTTGGCAGTCAGTGCACAAGGAGGTGGGAGGAGGAGTGAATGTCTTGCAAGAGATGTGGGCAATTAGAAACACTTCAGGATAATAAACCTGGAACCCATGCTGTTGTTTCACCATGATTTTGTTTTGGAAAGCTACTGTAGGTAAAAGCAGGGAGGAGGTAGCACTCTTCAGCCAGCTGTTGTAAGGCCATGCAGAACTGTGCACAGCTGCTGTGAGCTGGAATTAGAAAGGCTGCTTTGTAAGAGCACATTGGGCATTTGCAGAGAGACACCTTCTCTCTAGCAGCACGTTTTCTGTATGCAGGGCTTCTCACTAGCCTGATTATACTTTGAAGGGTGGGGTTAAGTCTCTATACTAGTCTAAGATGAGAGGCAAAAACTCTGGATCTTGAACTGCTAAAAAGTAGTCATCTGTGTTCCAGAATCCAGATTAAATTTTATTAAGGAAGAACCACAAAAATCCCAAACTGCTATGTTTCTTGAGCAGTAAAAAGTGCTCTGAGTTTCTACTGGCTAGAGCCAATTAGACTTCCTCCCAGATGGTGTCATTTTGCTTAGTAAGCACATAATTTTTAGATGGTACAGGATATTATTTAAAAAATTATTTTTTATTTTACTAAAATTATTAATGGCTTGCTAATGAAAAGACCATTAAATAAATTTTAAGCTGCTCCCTAAAATGTCTTTCTTCATTGCTTTATTCTAATTAGGCACTTTTTTTATGAGAGGTTTTGACAAATTATTATGGATACAAGTGGAAATAAAACTTGTGATTTTTCTGTAGCTGAAGTTCTCAGCCCAGACATAATTCAAAGCAACACATATAGTTGTTGTGGCGTGTTAGTGTTACTAATTTCCCAGAAAAGATTTTCCCTAAGAAATAGTGTTTTATGTGATTCAAAGTTACCTTTTCAAATTAAGTGTTAATGCAGAGAAAATGTTTATTGGCTGGATTTTGAAGTCAAGTTTAAAATAATAATATGATCCTGTTTTTCTTTGGCAGAGTATCAAGAAGAAAAACACAAGTAAACAAGAGATGAGCACATACCTGCGATTCATAGTGTCTCGTATGAAGGAGCGGGTGAGTGTGAGACAGGGAGGTTTATTCAGTGTTGTGCTGCACTGTGGAGGGTCATTGTGGTTGCTCAAGTGTGACTGTGCAGGGAGGAGGGCTGCAAGAGGGTGGGTTTTATTTCTTGTGTCACAAGCAGTGTGTGTTTCCACATACACTTATCAGGCGCCATGGCTCGGATCAGTATCGCCCTGACAGGAGCAGGTTATGCCATGGGCCTGTGGTTCCTCTGACATGGACATTTTTCAGGTTTGAGACACACGTAATCTCATGGGTTGTGATCCCCAGTTTGCCCTTATGTAGTCCCCACCTGAAATATTCCAAACTATTGCATTTTCTAATCTTCTTTTATGTGTTTTAAGCAGATTCTTAATGCAATAATAAACACTGTCTCGTGGTCCTTTCAGGCTATAGATCTAAACAAGAAAGGGAAGGACAACAAACACCCAATGTATCGAAGGCTGGTGCACTCAGCTGTTGATGTTCCTACTATACAGGAGGTAGAGTGACTTGCTTTCTAAATTACACACTGGTTTTGTGTCTTTTAACAGTGAAGGTCTAAAAAGTCCTAATCCTATTTAATTCTCTTTATGAAGAGTATTTCAGTATTGTATCCAGCATTGGATATGGAAGCTTAACATTTCAAACTTTTCCTCATAAATATGTTACCAAGTAAAACCATTTTGAGTGGTGCCTAGTTTTCAGACACAGAATATCCTCAATTCTTTTTTGTGCTAAAGTTTTACTAGGAGCTGCAGGTAGCTAAAATCTTAGAGAAAGTACTGTTTAACTAAATCAACGAGACTCAAGTGCCTATGTTTGCATCTCTGGTCCAATGTTCTTGACCATATTCCAATTTCAGTCATTATGCCCTTGTGTAGGTGTCAGCTTTATAAACATCCAAATGATTCATAAAGAACCAATCATTTTGTTCATCATGAAAAACCAGACTCACCCAAAACATTTGTTTTGCATTAATTGTTCCAAAAATAAAGTACTAATAAATATTTTGTCCCTTTTTTCTGAACCAAAGGTCTGATCATGACTCATATAAATCAACTGCACATGACCATAATGAACAGCATACTCATCTTTACTCATTCCTGCAACTGGATTGCTATGCAGTGCTGTGGTATATCTTGCCCTTTACAACCACAGATGTGAAGAGCCTTTGTTTTATTATTAAAATGCATGCATAAACAATAGCTTCACTGACAGTTTTGGACATCAGCACTGCTGCCTGTCTAGAAGTGCTGGCAACACTGATTGGGCCTGAAAATAGGTCAGGCCTTCCTTTCACTCTGTCAACTTCTGCTGCTTCCACAGAAGGTCTTTTGGCCTTGATAGCATTCTATAAGCTGATGTTGTTTTGTTTGATGATTGCAGTTGTCATAGATGTTCTTGAGAGAGCACAACTGAAAATGTTGCATTCCTTATCGGACAAAAGGCCATACTAGGAAAATGAATTGCATGGCTCCATGTAGGCATTTGTTATGAGTTTGGAAGACTGGGACAATCAGCTTGCATCAGAAAGCACTGACTGTCAACCGAAGATCTTGGACGTTTAAAGGCAGTCAACATTGATTTGAAACTAGCTGATATTTTAAGGTACAAAATGTTCACCTCAGGGAACATATTTCAGTTTGAACAAATGTTCTGGGCCACACCTTATGCTGAAGCTACTCCAGATTCAGCTTGTTACAACCAGGAAAATCTTTTTTAAACTTGGTGAAGTATTAAAGAATCTATTTTACTTCTGAGCGTTGCATAAAGGAACCATTGAAAAAAGTTCAGCCAGTGCTCTGGTACTAACAAACCATGTCAAAGAGTTGTAAGTATTCCTTTTGTATGCAGGAAAGGCAGTGTCTGATCTGTGTTGCATAATGCAGATTTCTGTGAAAGCTTCTCTGCATAAACAGGTACAGCACTTTTAAGAGTTTTCTCACAGTCTTGTGTTTTCTTTTGTGTAGAAAGTAAATGAAGGAAAGTACAGGAGTTATGAGGAGTTCAAAGCAGATGCTCAACTTCTTCTACACAACACGGTGATTTTCTATGGAGGTAAAATACTACATTTACTGCTTGCCTTGTTTGATTTGTCTTTATTTGTAGGAAACTCACAAGTTCAGGATTGAATTTGGTATTAGATAGTCTTAAGTATGAATTAAGTCATTTGAAAGCCTTTAAAAATCAAAGTGCATAAGGGTCTTTTCTGGCCCACCTACTACAGAACTATTTTCATCCTCCCTGGCTAAACCTCTTAGTGGGAATTTACACCTTTGCCATCCTGTTCCTTCTTCAGAAAGTCCTAAGTCAGTCTATACTGCAGATTTTTGCCAATATACATATGTTGTCCTAGGGTACAGTAGGGTTTCTCTGCTGTGTCAGCAGAAACATGTACTATAGACATATTTCTTTTACTTTTGGGCAATATCTGCCATATTGTGACAGCAAATATAGCTACATCCACACCAGAAGTGTGCTGCTGGTGCAGTGTGAAGGTACAGCCATCGGAGAAGCTGACAGGCACTGGGAAGGTAATGAGCAACTGATTGGAAGTCAAAAAACACCACCACCATCTCAGAAGCTGTAGCCAGGTCCTGTTTTCCAGAGCCATCATTTCAGGAAGAATGTGGCTCTCCCCTGCAGACGTGGCCTCCCCATCAGGGAGACTGGGAGGAGGGTGGCACCAGTCTGTTTGCAGCCCCAGGAGATTCACACTGTGGCTGGTGGGGAAAGATGTGAATATGGCAGGAGAGGAATACATGGGTGTAAAGGGAGATTCAGTGATAAACAGTCTGTGAAGCATCACTCAGAGCAGAGAGCAGAGGGCCATGTTTTAGGACAACTGCAGTGTGTCATTAAGACACAAGCAGAGAAAGAGACTGAATCCATATTAAGAGCAACTGTGTCTCCCTACTGCTGCTCCTCCTCAGATGTGTGCTTGTATTGTTCGGTGTAAAAGCAGTATTGTTGAATATAAATATGACACAGAAAACAAATACTGAACTGAATGTTAGAAAATTTTAAATGGAAGGGCTGTCCAAGTGATTAAATTATGTTTTGTCTTCTTAAGCACGACAATTATAGCATGAAAGTCACAGCAATGACAGCTGCAAATCTTTGTGAGCACTGTGATCATACTGTGATTGTTTATACCATCTATTTTTAATTTATAGCGGACAGTGAACAAGCTGATATAGCAAGGATGCTTTACAAAGACACCTGCCATGAAGTAAGTACTACCAAGTAACCAAGATGTAGTTAAGATACTTGATTTTCATTTCAGAATCTAAGAAATTATTCTTCATATTACAAAAAAAAAAAGGTGTGCAATTGAATTATAAATTTTTTCCTGACTCTGTAGCAGCTGATCGAGAATTCCTTTTTCTTTTTCTTCAGTTTTTTTTTGTTGGTTGGTTGGGTTTTGCAGTTGTAGTTGTTGTTGGGGTTTTGCTGGGGGTTTTTTTTTTGCAACTAGATTGTAATTTTAAAAACACTGATATTCAAATTTTAATTTTGAAAATAATCAGGTAATACATATTTGGACTAGAAATAATTGTACTTACTAATACAAATTGAACCTGAGGTGAGATTCCTACTAAACTCTGTAATTGGCATCAAAACATTTCTCCACATTCAGAGGACACCAAAAAATACAGCTGAGGAGCTGGCACACTTTCTCCTTTTGTACAGTTGAATTACTTCTCTCACAGTGTACTTTAAATATTTGATGAATTTTAAGAACTATTCTTTGCATTTCATCTATAATAGATGATTAATATGTCAATTAGTCTTCTCCCTCTGCCTGGGTTTTCTGAAACATGAAGAATGTTTCTTCAGGTTGTCTTTCAGCCTCTCACATCCCACCTCAGTTTCACACCTTTAGTTTGCATGGACGGAAGTAACTCCACCAAATTACCAAGCAGGGCTGAAAAATTTTACTGCTAAAGGGAGAGGGATGTTACTGAAATCACATAAATAGGATTTTTTTTGCTTATTTACCTTCTTTTGTTTTTCAGCTGGATGAACTGCAGCTTTGCAAGAACTGTTTCTATTTGTCAAATGCGCGACCTGACAATTGGTTCTGCTATCCTTGTGTATGTTGCTGACACAGATTTTTATTTGTTTGCTTTTCTGTATAAAAGCCTGCAGTTTTGGTGTCATTAATGCACTGAATATTCCACTTCAGGGGGCTTGTTTCAAAGGCATAGTTAAGACTCTGTAAGCCTGGATATTTTGCACAAGTGAAGTGTTGATTGAAGTTCAAAGCTGTAACAATATAGGTTATAAAATTTGGGTATCAGCCGGTTACAACAGTTTCACAAGAGAATAAGGAGCTTACAGAACTAAAATTTTGCTCCTGAATGAAGCTAAAAAGACATGTTAATTTTTAGTCTGCTTAAGATCTCTGTTTTCAATAGACAGTTATACCCTTTTCAGACTTTGTTGTTTTGGGTTTTTTTTACTTTGATACAAGCAATATCTCTAACAAGGAAATGTATTGTAAGAAGATAAAAATGAAAAAAGCACTAGACACAAACAGTAACCATATTTTTAAGGTACTAGCATAGTATTACAGCAGAATATTTCATATCCACTAATAAATCCAACTTTTTTCCCAGATACCTAATCATGAGTTGGTTTGGGCCAAAATGAAAGGCTTTGGGTTTTGGCCAGCCAAAGTCATGCAGAAAGAGGACAATCAAGTTGATGTCCGCTTTTTTGGCCATCACCACCAAAGGTAATTTATTAATTCCATGTGCTGCTTTTTACAAACAATATTAAAAGAATTTATCTCATCTATCATGTTGTAAATCCTGGCTCAGCTTGTTGCCAGCATTAGAAATACTGAATGCTTTCCCATAATGGTTTCAGAAAATTTAAAGTTCAGTCTAACACATGTGAAGTGTCCAAATTGCTCAGAGATTCTCTTTCCACAGTTGCCAGAAGGATGTTCCTTAATGCCATTTTAATTAAAGACAGTAAGTGAACTTCAGCTTCACTTGCCCAGCTTCACATGGGTGGCAGCCTGATAATCCAGGCCAAGGTGAAAATTGGCAGAAATGTTCTCCTTCTACCAGCAGTATTGACTTTGTGCAGTTTCTCATTTGAGCTGAGGCACTGCAATTTTGTGGTTTAGTACCATGATATATATCACAAATGTTTGTGTCTCACTGCTAGAACATTGACAGGCCTCCTGCTGGGAGCCAGTTTGCAATTTCAGAGAATCACTCTTTACATTGGAAACTTAACTCTTAGAGATCAGCTTTTGGTTCTCTCTCCAGTTGGTTGTTCACCATTTGGGGAAGTTTGTAGCAGTGTTACAGTGGATGTACTGTTGTTTGGGTTTTTTTTAATGTTTCATTTATGTGCCTATAATGTGAGGACAGGAAACATTTCCAAAGTAATTCATGGTTGTTGGGAGGTGGTATATTTTGGTGCACCCCAAAAGGGCCTAGACAATTCCGTAACAGTGTTTTAGGAGACTGTTTATTTAAATTGCTTTCAGTGTAACTTTCACAGTATATAACATCTTTTCACATGTTATATGAACTACCAAGACTTTCTAATAGTCATAAAGTGAGCAAAGGATCTTTACTGGTGCCTCAGTCACAGAAAGGTTTTTACCTTGAATGTGTTTACAAATGCAGTTTATTTCTTTAGTAATCTTTTGCTTTGAGTTCACACAGTTTAAAACTACTTAATAAAGTAACCTGGCACCTGTGGGATGAGGTGCTTGCAACTTCTTAAATGTGTGCTATACAAAAGGCAAAGGATGTTTAACTAGAGTGCCATTGCTGTGCTGGACTTGGACAAAAGTCCAAATTCTTGGCTGGTGTAAATTGGCATTGTTTCTTTGTCTTCACTGAAATTAAATTTATATTGCAAGAATAAAGAATCTGTTCACAAACATATAATTTGTTGATTATTTAATCTGTTAGGCAGGTGTGCATGGCACTGACCCTATATCTTCAATGTTCAAGCTTGGTGCTTGGTATAACTTTCAAAATGTCAAGACCTGCCCATCTTACTCTCTGAGGACTCTCGGAACATATTTAAGAGGACAAAGTAATTTTGGAACCAAGTCACTGGCATGAATTCAGTCCAAAGAAACATGACAGTCCCCACAAAAGTTCAGTCCTGATAGACAGGGGCCCAGGCTGCAAAATGTCTCTATTCCAGGTGATGAGTTGGTACATTCCTTGACAGTTTTAGCAAGGAGGTCAAGAGCTAAATTGGATTAGCATATGAACCTCCGATCAAAACTGTTTCTGTGTCTGACTCAGGGCATTTAGCAAGAGAGCAGGTAAGAGATGGTACTGGGGAAGGTTTGTGGCTCATCAAAAATGAGGGAGACTTTTAGCCATAGCACCCACAGCTAACAAGTATTTATAATAACAAAAATGTCTAACAGTATGCAGTCCATTTTTTTTCGAGTGTGTTGAGTTTAAAAAAAGAAATCAAAGTAAAAAGGAATTGTCAGTGATCGGCCATTGTGAAAAACTGCTTTTGAAGTCAGTTTCTCAGGTCAGGATCCTTCACCTGTATTATTTAATGTTTCTGAACCTGTCTGTACTGTGTATTCAAAAGGGCCTGGATCCCCTCTGAAAACATTCAAGATATCACAGTTAACATCCACCGGCTGCACGTGAAACGTAGTATGGGATGGAAGAAGGCCTGTGATGAGCTGGAACTGCACCAGCGTTTTCTTCGTGAGGGGAGATTCTGGAAATCAAAGAATGAGGACAAAGGGGAAGAGGAGGCAGAGTCGAGTATCTCTTCCACTAGCAATGAGCAAGTGAGTGCTGCTACAATATTAGCAATCAGGGCCATTCATTAAAGAGTACGAAGATGATATATTTTTGATTAATGTGCTATTAAATTAGCCTTGTGCGCTGTCTGCAGGTTTGTGATGACAAGAGGGTTCAAAGGCTTATTGTCCCTCTGTTTTGTAGCTCAGTAATAGCAAGAATACAGATTTTCCTCTTTCCTCAGTTTCTTGGATGACCTTTGGGAAGTTTCAAAGTGTTTGTCACCTTAACAGCACCTTGATGAGACAGATCAAGATTTCTAAAGTTAAATAGGAATGGTCAAGTCAAATGTCACAGATATCAGATGGACTGCAACACTGCCTTCTTGGAGCCCTGTCAAGGGCCAGCCCTGTAGCTGCTCAGCCTTTTCACAGCTGGAGTATGTTCACTTTGGACTCTGTCCTGCTTTCAGATCCATGAGTAACACCAGCTGTGACATTTTCAGCAGGTCCAACTAAAGTTAGGTGCAAACGTTGCACTTGGGGACCATGTGACCAGCAAGATTAAAGTCATTAAAAATAATTCTGCAAAACAAGAAAAATTGCATTGTTTGTAACAAAGGGAACAAACAGCCAAGATCCAAAACCTTGTATTTCCATATGGAAATTCTCTTATCATAGCTGATCTTTACTAGTCATTCATCGTCCAAGAGGGTATTATATATTCACTACTAGTGACTTGGCAGTAAGGTTTTCATAGTTTGTAGGAGGCTTCTCTGTATTTTTGGCAGCCCTTTCCCTGGCAGCATCTTTTCTCATTTAAAACCACTATCCTTTCTCTAAGCCTGTATTAAAAAAAAAATCGGTGTATTTTGACTCTCTTCCTTTGTCCTTTTGTCAAACAGGTCTATCACCCAATTTGGAACTAAAAAATTAAAAGTTTATAAAACTGTATGTTGTAGTGGGAGGTTGTTCCTTATCAAAGTGGTTTTAGGGTTTTTAAGCCTAGTTTGCTTAGCTAACCCTTTGTAGCCCCTTTGTTTAAAGTCTTGTGTGCAGTCATTCAACAGCCTGTGGTAAAACAGGAAAATGGTCACAAATAAAAGATAACAGTGGTATTTTCACATTTTTTTCAGAAGTGTCAGTCGCAGGGTCTGAAGTGTCTGTTTATGTATTTTCTCTTCGATGCCATCTGTTCATCCTTCACTTGGCAAATGCTTATACCTGTTTTACTGGTTTCCCCGATAAAGGAACACAAGAGTAGCCATCAAACTCACTGTTCTGCTGTAGTCTGCAGTATCCTGTTACTAACACTAGCTAGTACTGCATGCTTCAAAAGCAGGCGTAAGAACTTCTCTACAAGCACCGTAAGATAATTACCATCAACTTAGATCTCATCCTTGTTTCTATTGTGAGAGTGACTTTTACTCTAAAGCATTAAGTTCCATACCCCTCCAGTTATAATCCAGTCTGGATGTTCTTACCATATTTACATACTTACATTTGCTTTACAATCACTGCTGTTTTCTGGCATCAAACAAGATCTGATTTCTAAGTATGGGTCACTGATACCAGAATATCTCAGAAAACGAGTGTTTGAGCTTGTGTGTGAAATGAAGAAAGGAATGGTTAAGAATATTTTAGCAAATGCATATTAAATTTTAGAACTTGTTCATTAATTTTGTTCCTTTGTGCATTCATAGTCATCAGTGATAACATAGAAAGTCTAATGTGTACACTTCTCATTTAAGAACATTTAATTAAACTTTCTATTTGATACCTTAAAAATTGCAAATAATCACAAATAAAGGGCACATTGGTCATGTTACAATGAAAGCCGCTTACATGAACTGGTTTTTGGATTGATTCAATATGCTTTTCTTAATGTTCACAGCTGAAGGTTACTCAGGAACCAAGAGCAAAGAAAGGACGACGTAACCAGAGTATGGAACTCAAAAAAGAAGTGAGTGACCTAAATGATTGTGTTTGTAGAGATAACAGGTACAAAAAGTCTGAAATTTTAATAGACACACCTTCAGTTTCAGTCACCTTTTACTGATTTTACATTAGTCTTGGAAGTTCCAGCCCCACACTTGGTCCTCCTTGCTAACAAATGTAATTGTGCCTCCCACACGTAAGTAATGTGTGTCATCATGGGAACATTCTGTATTGTGAATAAAGGAAGTCAGCTTACAACATTTCTTTTTTAATAACAAATTCAGGCTATCAGTAAGTCCATAAACAGCAGAAATTAGTAAGTGCAATCCAGACTGTAAAGTTTATGAACTACCGTATCCACTTTGTCTATGGGGCTTCTCTGTTTATCCCGCTTGCACACGCCAGCATCAGGGAACCAAGGGCTGCGTTATTGCGCGTGTACACAAGGGGGCACTTAGAGAGAGAGCCGTAAATCTGTTCCGAACCGTCAAGGACTTTTTCCTGGCCTTGTTCCAGCTGCAGGAGTAATGTTAAGAAAAATTTGCACATATGTCCATTCCTTGCAAGACGACTCGGGGTGCCATTGCAGAGGAGGGTGCAGGTACTGTAGCACCAGAGCTCCCTGTGGTGGCTGGAACACAGACGTGGCCACTCGTAATTCCTGGGCACCTGCCCCCCCCTTGTACCTGACCCCGTAGGAGGCAGCTTTGTTGATGGAGGCAGTGACACAGTCTGTGCTCCCTGGGGCACAAACTGTGTTTGAGTGCAAGATAGGGAGATTACAGGAGGATGTCTCACCATTCTTATTGTGTTTTCTGTCAAGCGAATGCTGTAATTTGCTTCATATATTTATGTCTTAACATTTGCCTTCTTAGCTCTGATCAGTGATCCAGAAGTCAATCACAGTGACCTCTTAGAGAGTAATTGATTGCAAAAGGGAATACACAGTCAGCCTTTTGAATGGTATGAGCAATGCTTCATCACACAGACAGGCACAAAGTCTAGTCCTGAGCAAGGCTTTGTCTCTGCACTGTAAAATGAGCATTCAAACATCTCACTTGAAAAAAAAAAATTATTGTTTGTGTCTTCAGACACTTCAAATAGCAATAAGTGATTCCAGGAGTGTCACTTCGATCTGTTCTAAAGAGCAGGAGCAATTGGTGATACAGGGTAATAGCACAGGCAGCTAAATTCAGTACAGTACACTACAGTAACTGTGACTTCTTTCTTGATAATTGTGTAATTATATAGAGCTTCTGTGGTCATCCAAGTCTAGTTCTATATTATTGGAAGCAAGACGTAGACTCTCATTAGCCTTTCATCTTCAAAGGACCTTTGAAGTACTAATCAATCTTTGCAGCAGTTCTATGGAATCAGTGGAATATTACAGACTCCAGTGGAGCCTGCTGGGCCAGGGGAAGCCCAGAGTTTGCCAAAACAATTCAGGAGCCTTGGCTATGCAACTACAGTCTCTTTAGGCAGAATATTGTGGGGAAAAGTATCTCTAGCAGATCTCTAGTAATCCCAAGGGGTCAGCATAGCCTCTGAGGTTTGTCATACTTTTGGGGAGGTGAGGCTGGGGAGTGTGGCATCCTGAGGCCATTGGTGTGCTTCCTTTTGGAGGGCTCCAGGCTGAAGTCAGAAAAGCCTGACCCAAGAGCCTACCCACTCTCAAGCTGGTTTTCCACAGGGATCCCACATCCCATTAGCACTACAGGTCTTCAACAGACACCTTTCACATTAATTACACTGATATTATTCATGTAACATTTTTCCTTCAGAGGGAACTGAACAGTTAACAGGTTGACTTTTTCTATTTTGATATCTGATTTACAAGTTTGTTCTTTCTCTGCAGGAGCCAGAACCTGAAACTGAAGCAGTAAGTTCAAGCCAGGAAATTCCCACAATGCCTCAGCCCATTGAAAAAGTTTCAGTCTCAACTCAGACCAAGAAGTTAAGTGCCTCTTCTCCAAAAATGCTGCATCGGAGCACCCAGACCAGTAATGATGGAGTGTGTCAGAACATGTGCCATGACAAATACACCAAAATCTTTAACGATTTCAAGGACAGGATGAAAGCTGATCACAAAAGAGAAACTGAGAGAGTTGTGCGAGAGGCAGTGGAAAAGGTAACACTTGTTGAACAGCACCTACACTTGAGGGTTGAGAAGGGATTTTGGGGATTTTTTCACATTCTTTTCTATTTTTTTAACAACTGCTCTTACCAAAATGAATAAAAAACCTTTTCCAAAGAGACTACATAAAAATACTCTCCATTATTGCTTTTTTAGACCATTTCTATACCAGCAAGCCTACTTTAAACAGAAAACTCTTGACTTTTTTTGATTCTTGTCCACTGAAATCAGTTTGTGATCCAAAACTGAAACTAATTGTTCATTCATGAGTATCTGTTTCCAAAGGCTTTCTCTCCATTGTCAAGTGTGATTCTAAACAATGTCATTGTTTAACTGCTAGTCATAAATAATTCTTCTTTTGTCAATCTTCTAACCTAAAGATCAAATAGGGTCACTGAAATTTGTTTGAATTTTCTTATCTAATAATAACCTGTTTAAAATTCAATGTCTTAAACTTGACCTGGTCACCTTTGGCTGGAGAGAGCAGGACAATTTGGGGGATGATTTGTCTGACCTCTCTTAAGTACCTGTCTTAAAATAAGATTAATTTCCTTCTGCGTGAAGGACTGTGAAATGAACCTAGGGAGTTCAAGTGTTAATCCTGTAGGATTAAGACACCAAAGGTTTAGATACCTGAGCAAGGGCAAAGGAACCTCACTGACAATGAATACTTAAAGGTACCTCTTAATGAACTCAGGGATGTTCAATTTTGTATTTTCCATTGTGCACTTGCTATAGATTTATATGCAGTTGTAGATTTGGAAGAAACAAAATCTTTTTTTAAGAGAAATTCATAAATTTGTAAACTGATCATTGAGCAAATATGCATAGAACTTACTTAGCTTATTGTAGATGCCTAGCAGAGTAGAAATACAGTGACATTTTTATTTGATAAAATCTAATTTTGTTCTAACTGAGAAATTTTTATTTCCTAAATAGGAGAAATCTCCAATTAGGTGACCTCCACCTGTATCAGTAATAGAGGTTTAAAGAGTAGAGGTTTAAATAAGACACTTTCAATTCCAATAGCTGTCCCCTGACTTGTTTTGCTGACTTGTCTTTGGCAGCTGCGTACAGAGATGGAAGAAGAGAAAAGGCAGGCTGTAAATAAAGCTGTGGCCAACGCACAAGGAGAGATGGACAGAAAATGTAAGCAGGTAAAGGAGAAGTGCAAAGAAGAATTTTTAGAAGAAATTAAGAAACTAGCAGGCCAGCACAAGCAACTGATTTCCCAGACCAAGAAGAAGCAGTGGGTAAGTGTCCAAAATTTATCACCAGTAAGTGCAAATGTATAATGCATCCTTCAGGCCAGTTGAAGGGGATTTCTTCCTTGTTTTTAACTGCACTGCTCTTCCACTGCTCTTCCAGTATTAAGGCTTTCTCCTTCATATTACTGTTTCAAATTTTCTCCAGATTTCAACTTGATATTCTGATTACTTTCCATCTTAATTTGTTAGTGTTAACAGCAACATCTTCTAGAGTCCAATCAGATCTTAGTATCAAAAATATTTTTTTCTATATGCAGTTTTACTCCATAGAAGACATGTTTTGCATTATGTTCACATTCCTTTGATCTTGAGGCCTCAGAGGGTACAATATATGGCTGCATCAATTTGTATTCCCCTGCTAATAAGGCTATTAGTGATATCCCTTTGGCCTTTTCCTCTCCTTGCTTTTTCTACAGCTCTTTTATATTCTTTTGTATTTAAGACATGACATTCTGAAATGTATTCCTCTCCCTCGCTCAGATCTTCAGTGCAAATCTTCAGCATCGACTACAAAAACCATGTTGCTCTGCCCTTTAGAAACATGAAAATACACATCTAACTTAGTGTTCTATTACATGCCACAAACTTTTCCCTGGTTTTATTTGGATTGTGGCTCATGTTTTCTCAGGCTGGAAGTGTGTTCTCCCGCATGACTGTACACCACCTAGCCAAACACTGCAAGCACCATAAACTGTGCTGCTTTCCAGGAGCAGAGTGCAGGTGGAAACCACTCTGCTCAGGAGCCGGGACCTGGCACACACACAGACTCCGCTATTTCTATGCTAATTTTCACAGAACAGGGGAGTGAAAGCCATTGCTCAGGAAGTCACACAGCACTGTGACAGCTGTCTGTAACACACAGAGGGGTGGGCACAGGATTGTAGCACTGGTGGGGCTGGGAAGGAGCGGGAGCCTCCAGGAGATGACACAAGCCAAGGGACAGCCAGTCCTGCCAGCCCCCTGCAGCCCCATTTGCCTTCTGCTATGAAGGGCTGTTTTGCTGCTGCTCAGCCTCATTAGTCCCTGTGCTTACATGAAACGATGGTCCCTGCAGGGAAAACTCTGTTCTGGAGAAGAGTGGAAAAAATACTCGGGCGAGACAGTCAGTTGCTGACTATCACAGTTGGTTTTTGGAAAGAGAAGAATTACTTCACATGCCAGAACTCCTGTAGAGTCTTTATTTCTGTTCCTCACGGAGATTTTACTGTGGGTGTTATGATGCTGCAATGCTTGGGTCTCTGTAAATAAGAGGATTCCTCCCTGTCTACCTGTCTCTGCTGACCAGAGAAGTTATTTATGACTCTGACTTGATCAAGTTACTGTGTTCAGTGTGTCACCAGCTGCTGGTGCCTGTGTGCATGTGCTCACCTGTCGCACTGGAGAGGGAAATGGAATTGCCTTTGCCCACTACAGAATATGTCAAATTAGCTCTGTTGTCACAAGTGAAGAGCACACATGTGAACCATTGTCACCATTCCACTGACATGCAGTAACTCAGGCACAATAACTTGATTGTGAGACTGGACTCTTAGCTCTAGCTGCTTTTTGGTGGTTTTGAAGGCAGAATTTTCTAAAGAGACTGACTGGACTTACTTTTATCTGCTCCAATGTGCCTTTACATATCCTTCAGACTAATCAGAGAGTGCCCTGATACCACATCACTGAGTTTATTAACAAGGGCATAAAGCCTCTCTACTGAGCAAAACAATCAAAAGATAGAGTATTTGACAGTCTTGCCTATTTCTGTGGCCTCGAACTATCCGTCAATCACCACCCTAAATGAAGGCATCATGCAGGCAGCTGGTTTGCATGTGGCAGGAGAGGGAGGGTCAGGATAAACACCTCTGCATTCAAGCTGATGGATCTGCCTGCCAACACACAGCCCCAGGCAGCTGGACTTGGTCCAATTACACAACTCCCCAGTGATTCTTCCTTCAGTGATACTAATGACAGTCCCTGGTGTGTAGTACTGCACTTGTATGCTGCTATTATAATGATACCTCCTTACCAAAATCTCATGTAATTAACTCACATACTAAATGAGTTTTGGTGGCTTTGCTTTTTAATTAGGAGCAGAGACCTCTGGTTTTGTGTAATGCTGATGTCTAGGCTTGGGAATACAGCTGCTATTATTCGCACTATATTTGTCTTTTTCTCATACCTAAAAAAAAGTCCAGTTGGGATGAAGGGATCATTTTGCTGGTGGTATACAGGGACATGAGAAGATGTGCTTCCAGCCCTCAGGAGACTAATGCATAGTTAAAGAATAACAGTTCCTCTTTCTCTAGCTGGTCACAATACCCTTGGCTTAGCCCAATTTCATTTTTACACCTCCAGAAAATTTGGGTTTTATACAGATACCTCAAGTAAATAGCAAACAAAAGGAAGAAATGTAAAGACAGGAATAACAACAATGAGATTATGCAGCTCGATGGCCTCCAGGGTGCAGGCTGGAGTGCTGGTCTTAATGTTTCTGTTTTAGTTTCTCCAAGTTCTTTTATTTGTGTATAAGCCTTATTTAAATTGGTGCATAGGTCATTTCTATAGATAGCTTTTAACTTTTTTCTCTTTCAAATTTATTTACACATATATTTATTTTAACTTGCAACAGGTGGTCTTTAAGTGAATGAGCATTGTCTGTGATGTGCACTGTCTAAAACAAAACCCCAGGTGATTGATACTGTTTAGAAAGAGGAAAAGAAAAGAGGATGCCTGAGGCTAGCTGGCATTTTGCCTTCAGTGCCACATGTGCTGGTACCAGCACAGATGACACTATTTTCCTTTTCTAAGTGGAGATTTACATCCCACACTTATGGCCAGCATATGTAAAGGGAAGTGCAGGACCCACAGATCAGTTGTCCTCTCCTGTCGTAGCATTTTTTGATCTCTCCAAGCCAGCAGATGTGAATTTGGTCTCTGGGCTGAGGCCCATGCTGTACATAATGGAGAGACACAGCTGTTCCCTGCACCTTTCCAGCAGATGATCCTAATGGCTCCCACAGGCTTGTGGGCTGCCAGCAACATGAAAAACCAGGAAAACAGCTCTTGAGAGGACACTTGTTTGCAGACATTTTTACAAATAAACTTCTCAGGAGCTAAATTATGAAAGGAAAATGGAGAGGTTCCCTTCTCACACAGCTAGGGCAGTCCCTTTATTGCTGATGTAAATAAATGGGTATCAGTTTAGCCAATGTAAATGTTGGCTTTCTTGGACCTGTCTTTCAGTAGTGGGGGTTGTTGTGGTTTTTCTTTTGAGGCAGTTGGGTTTGTTTTTTTTGTAATTCCCTGTTTTATTAGCAAAGCTGTAGCTAGACAGAACATAAAAAGTAAATTGTGTGTTATTCTGTGGTTTGATAGCAGCCTGCACAGACTGTGTGGTATCCCTCCCCCTGTTCCCCATCACACAATAAGCATTTCAGACTGGATTCCTAAAGATACTTTCTGATTTTGAGCAGACCAAATTCCGAAAGACAAATCTGATGTTGTTAGAAGCTGGCTCTCCAAGATGCAGAAGTATAAATGGTACCTTTCATAGCAATGCCACCTTGCTTTATAGAATTTTGTCAAAATGACAGTTAATGCTTTTGCAGCATTCCCTCAAGGGGCATAAACCCACCTGAAGACAGGGCACACACACTGCCTGTGTGGGTGCTGTACCTCCTTGATGGCCACCCATAGTGCTAACCAGCACGTTGCATTCCCTTTCTTAGTTCCTCAGAAGCCAAAGGGCTATTTTCCAAGTAGCTCTTCCAGCTACCAGAAAGCTGTGGGCCTTCTGTGTGTTCCAAGGTAGCAATCGTCTTTGCTGCAGCTTTCCCCAGAACCAAGTAACTCTGCATAAATCACGGGCTGTGCAGCATCTTTCTTTGAGGAGTTTTGTGCAGTCCTGGCAGGCACAACAAAGGACACAAGCCCAGGCAGCCAATCTGTGTACAACAGGCCTTCTTGGTTTTATGTAAGACTTGGAGGTAAAAACACTTTCTTGATCTGCTCAGTAGCACTGAAGTAGCACAAAGTTTTCCCTTCAGGAGGTGGCAGTGCTGCCTGGCAGTCAGCAAACCCCAGTGACAGCAGCCTCCTTGCAGGCTGACCCCAGATGGGCTATAACAAACCAATAATTCTTCACTCCTGGGATGTTATTGTTGTGACTTTTGAGGTTTTCTAGACCGAAAGGATCTTCCCCAGCAACCTCTGGACAGGTCAGGCTTACAAAGAAGCCTCAGAAACACCAATTTTTCCAGCCTGTGTAGAGCCTGCTCACGCCAGCAGCTCCTGCTGATTTATTGTAGCCTTTTAAGACGTAGATCAGGGTGTTATTACACAAATGTAGGGTAAAAGAGGTTCCTGGGCTATGTGGCTGAAAAACGTCAGTCCACCATTCTGAGACATGAGTTTTCTTAAGCAAGAGATGATTTTTTGAAAAGCAGTAATCCAGACTGTGGAAAATAGGAAGGCATTGTGCGGATGTGCTGAAGATTGCTGCTTCACTCAGCATGTGTGAAAAATGCCCTCACATGCTGGTGTGTGCTGGGCTGGGGGAACGCTGGTGAGCTGGTGAGGAGGGATCCTGCCTGGGGGATAATCCCATCTCGTTTGTTCTCCCCAGTGCTACAACTGTGAAGAGGAGGCCATGTACCACTGCTGCTGGAACACTTCCTACTGCTCCATCAAGTGTCAGCAGGAGCACTGGCATGCCGAACACAAACGTACCTGCCGCAGGAAAAGATGAAAGAGTTACTCCTCCCCTAGAGCAGCACCCCGATGATTGCTATTCTCAGACACAGCGGTTTTTGTTTCCAAGAAAAGCCAAAATTGTTTAGAATTTGCTTCCCATTTTGCACCAGCCTTTAAACACTTTTGGTAAAAGAAATTTTGCACAGTAATTTCAGTCTTCTGTTAAAAATGCTCCTCCAAAATTTTGTCGGCAGAATAAATTGAACATCTGTGGGAGCAGGTTACTGCAAATAATTTTAAACTAGAGGATTTGTTGCATTTTCAGCAAATTTTAAGACATTTTTGGGTTTTACAGATATTTTAATCTTTAAAAACAGCAGATCTAAAAACAAAAAAATGATGCAAGTTTAACAAAAGGAACATTTAAAAACTAGATCTGAATGTAAAAAGTACAGAACTGTTTCAGAAAAACAAAGCATACTACCTTGATGTAACATTTATTTCTTAACCTTGTTGAGCTGGTTTTGTTCAGCTTAATTTTACTGTTTAAAGGCATTATCTATTGGTTATACCAGTGGGTACATGATTGAATTTAGGGAACAGGGTTGACACAGCAGGTGCTAGTCCTGCGTATTTTTTCTTAAATATTTCCCAACTGTGTTTTATTTTCATTATTTCTTTTCAATATATAACTTTTATAACAAAATATTAGCTTTGATCTTGTAGTTTAAAATCACAGGGAACTGGGGTAATCTTTTACTGAGCTGGATCTTAGAGAAAAATGAATATTTAAATTTTGAAGTTTGCACATTTCATTTTTGTTCTAACATGAGTGCTTGTAACAAGAATAAGAAAAGCCAAAAAAAACCCAAACAAAAACAAACAAACAAAAAAACCCAACTACCTTTATTCCTACTCGGAATTTGGAGGCATACAAATTACTTTTTTGCGCCCCCCTTCAGCCTCCCCAATTCAACATCATTTGACCACCTCTTATCTGGTGTCACCTGGTCCATCATAACTTGATAATAAAAGGAGAAAAAGCACTTAAGTTTCACAGAAGCCGTTATGTTTGTAGTAATGGGTCATTGCCTAATAATGAGCTCCATCACTGTACTCAGAATGAAGAATAATGCATGTTAATTTTCTTGTATTAAAGATGCCGTGATTTGTAAAAAGTCTGTATTTTGCGGAATGTCTGGATTAAGAAGCATTACCAATAGGAATGGATCGATAGTTGAAAAATGATTTTCTTTTTGTTTGTTTTATATATAGATATATGAATTGCATCCATGTTCAGAGACAATTTTTTAAATAGATGTAAAGCTTACTTAAATAGCTTTTCTTTTAAAGTGTCTCCACATTTTAGTTTTTTTCAAAGATTGGTCTTAGACTGAGTCATATGCCCATTAATCATCCAGCTATTTTTTGAGAAGTTAGAGGAATAATTTGTAAATATTTATTTAGATCTTTGATATTTATTGAAAGCAATTACATGATGGAACGATGGAAGCTGAAGAATCAGGAGGAAAGCCTTTTAAAAAGTTTTCTCTAGGATTTGTCAGGGTCATTGTAAAGACAAAAATATAACTAAGACTTCTGTGAACTACCACTGAAATCCTGACCTTTTTTACTTACAGTGGTGATATAAGTTAATTGACTATATACCGCCAAATAATGCCCAATATGTTGCAGAAATTAAGTGGTAAGTTGATTGGAAAAAATAGTAAGTAGATGGTAACTTGTATTACCACAGCTACATTATTGCCTGATAAATGTGTAATTAACTTTTGTCGCCTCTGTGTTGTGACTGTAAAACACTTCACAACTAAAAATCAATCTTGTTCGATTACTTTACAAGTTCCAAAACTTCGATCCACCCCTATGAAAGCAAGTGATTGTGAAAATATTTTTGGTGTAAAATCATTCCAGAATATGTAATATTTAACTGATAGCTGCATGAAAGTAAGATTCGTGTTACTTTGGCTTTTTTGTCTCTGTTGACACGGTTGCACATTTCCAAGTTACTACAGCGTGAAAACTGTGTGTTTTAAAGAAAAAAAACAAAACAAAAAAAAAAAGATTGTGGCCTGGTTTTGTATAAGTTTTAGGTAAAATTACAATTGATTGTTTTAGGAATCATGATTTAAAATTAATTTTTCTGCAAATCATAAAGCTATAATAAAGTGTTGAGCTTAGCCACTATGCACATTGTAATTATTCATTGTGGCTGTCCAGTTTATGATGCATTCTGGCATTTTGTAAGCTGCTCTGACTAGCAATATATAGAGTCATTTAATGTGTTAACATTGGTTAATAAATGTATTTAAAAAAACCTCATTGAAAGTATCTGTGTTGATTTTGGCCAGTTGTCCTCACATCCTGGGGTGGGCAGGCATGAGGCTGCTGTTAGTACTTGTACCAAGCGAGACCGGGGCTGTGCGTGGGGAGCTGGGCCTGAACTCCCAGGAACCTTGTTCCTGACTTGAGGGGAGCTGGCAGGGCCATGCAAGGGCTTCAGCACTTAACATGGCTTAACAGCACCAACAGGGAATCTTTTCAGCCCATGCAGAGCCAGCAGCCCCTGGGGGTTGCGCCCATCAAGTCCTGGTTTTAAAGCCAGATCCTGCACTGGCAGCAGCCAGGCTGGGGCTCAGCCCTGCCTTGCCCTGTGCTTCCCCTCACCAGAGGCCCCACTCTGCCTCCGCCCTCACCCGGTCACCAGCCCTGAGCCTGCGCCTGTTGTGTGTTTTATCAATGAAGTAATTCCCTCTGGAGGGGCTGCATGAGCTCAGCTTCACCTGAGTGCAGTGGGGTTTCTCCTGCTGAGCCCTGAGCAGCTCAGTCCCTCACTCGCCACAACGCTGCCAGTGAGGTGCCCGAGGGAGCCAAGGGCCCAAGGAGCACATCCTGCGGCCACCCAAGAGAAAGGGCCAAGTGGGGACAAGCCAAAGGCAGAGTGGGTCATCCTGGAGCTCCACTGGGACTTCAGGGCTGCAGGAGGGACACTGGGAGTTGGTTTCAGTATGGCCATTAAGAATTTCCCTATGGAAATTAAGACCTGGAAAGACCTTCAAGTCCTAAGGGATCCCTCTAAGTCTCTTTTATCATTTCACAATCCAAACAGTTCTGTTCTTACACGAGCCAAATTGTATTCCTTCATCTTGATGAAACTCAATTAAATGTCAACAGCCAGCACAGCCAATCACGTAAGCTGGTAAAGCAGGATCAGGAATAAGCAGCATCTCCCTTCAGCTCCCCTCCCAGGGCATTCCCCTTTTTTGATGACTGCAGTCACTCTCCAAGCTCATCAGCACTCCAATGGCAGAAATCCTCAGTGCAAATGCTCCTCCATTCCTCTCCCCATGTGCATTTGCCAGTTCAGGTGACAGCAGTGGTGCCAGCATCAGGATCAAACAGATCTCTGGATGTGCCAAGGCAGCCTCCCACCTGCATTGTGTAACATGGATTGTCTGTGACCTGCTGTACTCCACCACTGTCCCACACTGGGCCCTGTCACTGCCAGCTGGCAGAGCAGAGGAGGAGAATTGTCCTTGCACTGCCCCAACTCTGCAAGTTTCCTTCCATCAGGAATCTCAGGGTGAGTGAGGGTTTCTCTGAGTTCCTGCAGCATCACCGCTGCAGGCAGTGCTCCTAGAGCATCAGTCTGAAAGACTTATTGTTGGCTTTTCCTATTATTAACATTGTTATTACTACTAATTTTTTAATTTTTATTGTTTTTTTAAACTCTGGCTATTCCTTTATTTTAATAAGGAGAAGCTGTGGTTTCTGCCTCCTGCTTCCTTTAGGTGGAGTGAGCTGCCCAGCTCATGGCTTGTTTGCCTTTCACAATCTTAAATGACCAAGTATGTGAAATATGTTTGGGATTTGTTACTGGTAGTTAGGGGCCACCCTGTCAATTTTAGCTTCCCTGAGTGAGAGTACATATGTGATCTGTGCATATACTTCTCAAATGCTTTCATAAATCAAATTGAGGCGGGGGGTATCTAAACCAAAGAGGCCCTTCTTGTGTTGTTTCACATTAAGAAAATGCAACTGCAAGCAGAAAGGTCCATCCATTTGTGAGAATACTAGAATATTTTTGGGGTTAAGTGGGAAATGATTATAGGTAATGTAAAAGGAATAAAACCAACTATCTTGGATCTTCCAAACCCCATAGTTTATCCTTAATAAAACCTATTTCCAGATGTCAAAAGGCTCAAAAGTATGATAGGCTCTGAGTAACGCTCTTTGTAAAAGAAATGCTGGTTACTAGATGTTCAAAATTGTAAAATCAGAAAAAGAAAGAGAACCAAGAAAAAATTAACTCTACATTGTCCCTCCTGCTCCCCATGACCATGCCTGCACCAGGACCTCTCCAGCCCCTTGACCCTGGAGTCACGAGTGAGGTATAGAAGGGATGTTTCATCCCTTCAGGCGTGGCAAACAGCAATGAGGAGGCTGAAATTAAGCGCAGCATCTACTTTGTAGATAATTTGTACATAGAAGGAAACTGATAATTGAAGATTATTCAGAAGGAATGCCAAGAGAGCAAGAACACTCCATGATAAAAGGCAGAGTGATGTGTTTGTTTACAAAGCCACTGGCCAGCTGCTGTAAACTCACTGAGTGAAAAGTAAGCTGGTGTGAAGCTTCAATGGAAATAGGATTTACCCTAGAGAGATACCTAAAAATAAACTGAGTTCTGCATCAGAAGATGCTGTGAATCTGGTTACACAAAATGCTTTAGTAGTGTTTGGAAAAGGACTTCTGCAGCAGAAAATAATGTTTGTTAATAAAGCCAGAGCACTTTGATTTTTAACTACTTCATTAACAGGAAAGGTATCTTTGGCAAACAGCCACTGTAGGCAGCTTGGGGCCCCACTTGCTGCCACATTCCACCTCCGCTTCTCCCCTGCTCATGCTCCCATGGGAGCATGGGCCAGTTTTGAGCCATGATCCCACCATGCTTGGCCACAGCAATGTGCTTTTGTCCCTTGTAATAGAGCCTTCAATGTGAAAAATGGTTTCATTAAAAGTGAAAAGAGACTCGGTGACTTGCACACAGCAGCTCTTTGAGTCCCTGTCACCAGGAAACAGGGTTTTGCGTGGCTTGGGCCACACCTCTATGCCTCAGCCAGTTGGGGCATCCTGCTCACTGTCCTCATTGGGAGGCATAGGAGCCGTGTGGGTCAGCTGTGCCTGAGGAGGGAGCAGAACAAACCCCAGGGCATGGGCAGGGACATCCCCCGCTGCCAGCCCTGCAGCTCAGCCCCGCCAAGGAGCAGCAACACTGGCTCCTTCCAGGAAAATCACGGCCAGAAACTCTGCCATGCGTGGATTACGTGCTGGAGAGAGAATTTCTTTGGGTGACACAACGCTTGACTGAGTGACAGAGCCTTTTCCTATCTTTTCACAAGTCCATAAAGACCACAAGGGCTAGAAAGCCTTTTAGTTTTGCCCCGAAGAAACGCAAGATGTGCAGCTCAGCCATGCAATTGCTTCTGTTTTCCCACTGATGCTGGAGCCCGGCAGCGTTTGAACACTGGGCTCCCCAGTGCCAGGGGCTGCCACAGCAGGGAGCTGCTCCATGCTGGCCGAGCTGTTGGGACTCGGCGCTGGACGCCGAGCCAGAGCCCAGCACTGCTCAGCTCTTCCCACCAGCGGGGTTCCCGCTGCCTCTCTCTGCCGAATTTGGGTGGGGGCAATGCTGCACTTGCAAGGAAGCCTTGGAGTCAGTGGGGTGACATTGAGATTTAGGTGCCGGAAGGGGAACAGGAGGCCGCTCCCACAGCAGGTCCCTGCTGCAGGGACTGGATCTGTCCTGAAGTGCCACAGACACTGAGAAAGCTCCGAGCCACCTCGGGCTTGTCCTGGTGCAGGAGCCTCCCTTTGAAAGCTACGGACAATTACAAGCAGCAATTGCCACAGACAGGGGCCCTGCAGCGAGAGAGCAGCGGGAGCTCAAGGCTAAGAGCCACAGGCTTCCCAAGCTCCTCCTTAGCCTGGCACAGCCCAGACTGTCGACCTCTGCCCCTGGTACTAGATCCACTCCCAGAGCCTTTCTCTTAGCCCAAAGCTCATGAAGAAGTACACTCTCTGTGCAGAATCATCTGCAGAGACAGAACCTATCTATGGTCTTCTAGTAACAGCTTATCCAGAATTTGCCTCTTTTTCTCCTAATTGTGATCCTGCTCAGGACCTCCCTGGGCAGAGGGAGTGTTTCCACCTCTCCCAACTACTGCTATCACCATTTGGTGAAGAAAAGCAGTGTCTGGAATCCCGCATCCCATTACAGACCTAATTATTATTATTCCAGTAGCTCAGCATTTCCAAATCAAAACGGGACTTTGCTACATCCCAAACTGACAGGTTGCATCCTGACTTTGTGTCTCTCCTGCAGATGCACTGGCTTTATCGTGCTGGAAAAATAAATGGTGCTGGTAGTTGTAAGTAAAGTGCAACGACAGCACACGTGCCTCATGCAGGCATAGCAAAATGCAGTCAGACCAGTTTGGAGCAAGGCTACAGCCTGTTAGGTGATCCACTGGAAATGGGAGTTTTTAATGGAAGTTTTCACTTAAGAAAACATGGGGTTTGTTAGAAAATTTTCATAACAGAGTGATCTCTAATAGCCATTTTATTATTGCTTAAAACAGCAGTTAAAAACCTCTTGTACTGTAAAAAGGCTTTGCTCCAAGATGAAAAAATACTTCCCTCCTTTGAAGGAAAAAAAAAATTATAGCTGAGACCACACTTCTTTCTCTTTGCTAACCAAAGAGCTGTGAGAGAAGAACTTAAACATTCCCATTCAGTTTTTGTGGCCCTGCACCCTGGACTGGCAGGGTGAGCTGTGGGTTTCCATGGTGGATGCCCAGTGCCTGCCCAGGCAGCCAGAGAGTTTTTCAGGCTGTGCAAGTCCACCCCTGCCCCTGCAGCAGCCAGCCCGGACTGAGCCACGCAGGGACCCTGCAAAGGCACACGAGGGTGCAGCCCCATCCCAGCTTGCAGCTACTTGTGGTTAGGAGAGAGGAGGGGTATGCAAAAAAAATTCTCCTGTGGATTTCAGGAAAGTATCCAAACCCAAATGTTTGGGAGAGGCATCCTAGAAATGCTAATGAGTACATGTGGCTGCAATGGAAAGTTTAATTCCTTTGTACCTCCTCAGCCACTCACTTCCTTTGGGCAGTTGTTGGCTCAAATTCTCGTCTCCTGCTGCTCTGTGAATACTAGCCGTGCCATACTCCTCTCCCGACCTGGCTTCACGGAAACATTATTTTCTTCTTGCATGCAGCTGCTTTTCCTATTCTTGTTTTCTCCCAGTTTCTGTTCTTCAGTCCTGCCACTTACCTGATACAGATCTGGTTCTTTTTTAGTTTCCCAGACCGTTGGGGCTGGGATAAACTCTGTCCTTGCCTTGCACAGGTCTGTCCTTCTACCTCTATACACCTCCTCTCTTGAGTCTTCCTGCAGAGCCCTTGGCTCAGTCCAACAGGGGCAGGTCACCCAAGCCTCCAGTCAGAATCCAGGGCTAAGAGCAGCGACGTGAGTCCCAGCATTGGAGCTTCCTGATTGAAATGCACTCCCCTAGGAGGCCCCTAAAATTGGGCGCCCGATGCCACAGGTTTAGATTGTCTCAACTGCTTGATCTTTACTTCCATATGCACAATCTTCTCTTTCCTGGCCTCCTCTTCTACCCAAATATTTTTCCTAAAACTGCCCTTCATTTGTGGCTTCCTGCACTGGTGTGTTTATCCTGATAGCTCAGTACAGCTCTTGGTGCCTCTTCTGGCATCTCCAAACCTTTCCCATGTGCTGCCAGTCACATTTGGAAGCCACTTCCTGTGAAGATTCCATCAGCTTTGTCTCATCCTCCAGCTACTCTCCACATGCCTATGAGCCTCAATCTACCAAAGCACAAAATTAAAACAAGATCAGCTTTGTGCCTTTAGGATCTGCCCATTAACTGGCCATTGCTGTAGAAGATTTGGCGATCATTAAAAAAAATTATTATTAGCTGTGTCGTGGGCTCCCAGGGAAAAGACTTCCCCCCCTGCCCCCCACTGGCCCCATGTGCATCATGGAGAATATACAACAGTGCTTTGGCTTTGAAGAAATCTTGTTTGTGCAGACCAGAAAAAGGTAAAGAGCACTGACTTTGACTGGCATGATGCAGCACGACCTGCTTAGTGAACCTGAGGGAATTTGAAATGCCATGCAGTTCCCAGTGTCAGGATGATGCCAGAAAGTGCAGAGATGGCCTGATCCTGTTCTGCTGTGTAAGAAAGGGGGAGCTGCTGCTTCAGAGATGTTGACCTCAGCCAGGTGCAGCACAAATGAGGCAAAGCTTAGATGGCTTTTGTACCAGCTTTAAGGTGATACCCCACAAAAGAGACAAGGAAAACCATGAAAAGGAGAACCCTAAATCATGGTAAGGTGAGAGAGAGCTTTTGGGAATGTGGGCTACCAAATGGAGCACTCCAGATGTAAAAAAACCCCATACATTTATGTTTTAAAAAAATTAACAATATATTATTTTATATTTTATCCCCAAACAAAATGATTAATTTCTACTTTCACCATGTAGAATCTGGTTACTTTTTTTCTTTTTCCTTTTCAAATCTCAGTTTTAAAGCAAAAATTTCTTCCAATAAAACAAAGCAACAAAAAATTCAAAATCAGGGTTGGCTCTTATGCTGGGGACAGTGGGGTCCATCCCCCTTGGGATGACTCTTGTAGGCTGTACCTCTCCCCCACTGCCCATCCACCCAGAGCCCAGCCCAGCCCCCTCAAACATGAGTATGCCCAGGCAAGAGCCACAGCTGGATTTACCTCTCCAGGGGTGCAGAGGGTTCTGTGGCCCAGCAGGTGACTGTGAGTAGCTGTGCTGGAGAAAGCTCAAAGCTCCCCCAAACTCAGCTTTGCTCACAAGGCAACTGGTAAGAATTTGTTGTTGATCTCTGTGCATGCCCCTCCCTCCCCCCTTGATAATAACAGTGCATAAAGGAAATCTTTGTGTTGAAAACCAGAAAAGGAAAGCTGTATGGTCTTTTATCAAACTTTTTTTCCAATTCTTACATTCTTAGTATCGTGATAATGAATAAATTATGCTGTTCCTATTGTTCATGATTCTTCTAATCTCACAGGGGTTTTTTGTTGAGATTTCCCACCAGCTTTGCAGTGTTACAGCCACCTTTTGCCAAAATTATTTTTAAATTGTGGATATGAAATATTTTGACCTTTTAAAAACCCTAATCCCATTAACATAAAAATCAAACCCCTTTTTCCTTTAATGAAACAATTTGTAAAATTGAATCAGGAATTACTTGCTGTTCTGCCATCCTCTTCCTTCTGCCATCTCTAACTTGCTTTGTCATTCCCACAATTTTTGGATCTCTCTCTCTGCTCAGGGAAATTGTAGTTCCACAAGACTGCACCTACCTCTTGTGATGAGCAACCTGAAATCCAAGCCATCAGAGACGGGATTTTATACCCTGAATTTCTCAGACAGGCCTCCAAAGACATGAGGACTCACAATTTCGCCCCTCGAAATCACATTTGGAAAACGAGAGTTGGGGCCAAACCTCTTCCCTGGAGAAGCTGCTACTCAGCAGCTGGGAGCCAGATCTGAAATCAAGGTCTTTTTGGAAAAAGCCAATGGAAACATGCAGCTCACATTTCCAGGAGGGATCATCTGGCCACCCAAGGTTACTGAATCATTAGGGAGGTTCTAGCCCCACGTGTGAGTGACCAAGCAGCAACCCATAGACTTCCAGCGGCAGAAAGTTCCATCAGAGCTGTAACACCTGGATCAGCAACTTCCTTAGGTGACTGATTAGCAGCATGTCAGTAGCAAGACCTTGCAACAAAAGTGATGTGACAAATTTGAGGAGTTTTACAGTACTAATGCTTGTTATTGCTTCTCACAAAATGTTACCAACCTTACAATAATCTTTACACTTTCAGCAAAAATGTGAACAGTATATTTGAATATATTAAAAAGAATTAAAAAAACATTTCACAAAAAACATTTGTTGCCATATGAAAGTCTTTCAGCAATAAATGCCCACACCAGTATTTAAACATTGTTAAAAGTATAATGATTTGTACTAATAAATTATGCAACAAGAGAGGTAAACAAAATAAAATTACAGTATAGCTCTCCATGTTCCTCCACTGAGCATCCGCAGCTCTTGGAAGCTCCATTTTAGATGACTAATTAAGAAACTGATATTTTCAGAGCAACAAAAATAAAAGCTTTTATTTGTTCATTTGAATATAAAACAGGCGTTATCACAGATGTACAAAGCGTACTGGTGGTTTAACATACAAGAAGGTTGCTGTCCTTTGCACATAAAAATTTTTGTTTGAATCTGTGATTGGCTGAGTTACATGAATTTCTCTAACCAGTCACCACACTCTATGAAATAACGCTGCTAACATTCAACTGATAAAAGGGACAGTCTTCCCTTGGGTAAAGTGTCAAGCAGGATTAAATATATATAATAAACAAGCACCATGAGGAATCTGCTCCTGTTTGATTAGTTTTGTGTTTAAATGTTCATTGTGTACCCTCTCTTTTTGTGCATGTGCATCGAGTTGATTACATGGTTTTGTCTGACTCCAAAAGCACAAGGTCACAAGACAAACATTTTATACATTCTCATGAATGGTTTATCTACAGTACAGTTTCTAATACAGAACAATCCTTCTTTATTGCTCAGTCTGATGGTGCTTAAATGTTTCCTTCCTTTTGCTTGCACAACAAAACCAGAAACTCAGTTTATCATTTCTCTTAACTCAGGATTTAACAACCACAGATGACAGGTTGCAGAAGAGAGCTGTTATTAACTGCGTTTCACAACTGCATTGCAGCTCTTTTATTCTCTACAAATGCAAAGTTGACTTCGTGAAGGTTAAAGTGATGCTTTGAACGACAGCGAGATTTGTTTTGCAGTACTGAGATCAGCGATAGCAGGACTTCACAAGTTAGTTCACACACTGCAATTATGTTTGTAATCAATCAACATCTTGTCTGAAACCTTACAACAACTTGCCATTAAGAACAGATTTTATTCTTTTTCGGGAGCAGAAAATGAATTTAACAAAGTATGGGATTGGTCTGCAGAGCATGAATAGGGCTATTCACAGGACAGTGAGGGCGGAAAAGATGGTCTGAAAGAAAACGCGTCTGATGTGGCAAGATGCTCTGTACTGTACATGCAGACTAAATCGTCCCTACCTCTTAAAAAGATTTTTAACACCCAGCATTGAGACTCCCTTATACGTGATAAAAACATGATAACATTTGCCCTGCAACAATCTTAGTCATGCATATCCGGTAATGAGAGCCAGCACATGAACGTCATTTGGGACAAATAAGAAAAGCATTCTTGGACTGCAGCTGGTAAATCCCACTCTTGATCACAAACAGGTCAATTCAGTTACAACCACATGAAGGAAGGGGAAGGTTTTAAAAAAGGGGGCGGGGGGGCAGGGAAGACAACATAACGGGGGAATCAAACCCCTCTTTTCTCCAAAGGTAGTAAAATGAAGGCAGCTGTGATGCATGTTTTCTACTCTTCTCCCGTGATGGCCTCAGGCTGGAGACCATGGGACTCCTCCATTCCTTAACCAGGCAGATGGGTTCCTCTGATGTTTCAATGCGTTTAGGGACTAGTTAGCAGATGCACGATCCGTGCCAAAGGGTGGTAGTGACTGTACACGCTCCTCTCCGTTAAGGAATAAATTAAAGACCATTGAAACAATCGTTTCCTGTAAATGTAAACTGGATGCGTTGGCCACCAAGCTACATGTCCTAGCTGAGAGGCGAATTGATGACTCTGTGCAAAAAACCCCAAAACTTTTCCTTATAGCAGTAAAAACACCAACTAAAACAATGAAAAAAATTGTGCAACAAAGTTCTGCAGCTAGACAACAGTGCTATTCCTCAACCTGCCTTTTCTAAGTCTAACAAGTGTATGCACATGCCAGCACGAATATTTATTGTTGCCTCCATGGCAAAGAAAAGAAAATTATTGTAGTGCATTTTTAGTCTTAAATTCATTCACTGCCTTAAAGGCAGCAATAATTCCACTTGCTGGTATCTAGAGGATTCTTTTTGACAGGGATACTTAGCAATCCAGGATTGCTTTTTTTCTTTTTCCAAAAAATTCGTGAGTAACATTTGATTATCTACAGTGGGAGACACCATGCAAGTGACAAGTACTGCATTTTAAACTTTAAAATCTTTTGTCATTAGTGAATTTATATTTCATATATATATATTTGATGTGATACTATCCACTCAAGATAATACAACACTTTGTTTTTATATTAGCAAACATTTCAAGATTTTAATATTCTTGAATGTTTCTTCTCTTTTATACTTCTAAAGAGATCAAAATAAATTAAACGTTTTGTACATAATTACAGAAGTAGTAGTTAACTTATTTTATCTTTTTAGTTTAGTACAAAGATATTTGCAAGCTCATTGCCGAAATACACCTTATTTATAAATTTCTTCCATTCTAACGCTAACAGCAAAGGCTCTTTGGCCTTTGGGCTTTCAGCATCTCTGACAGAAAGCTGCAAAATTTCTAATTGAAAGGTGCTACTTTGGGTTTTCTCCTCGTACCACTACATAGTTTCCTAAGATGTGGGATCTAAAATGGCTTAAGTTAGTAATGGATCTGTATTCATCAACTTTTTATGATATATTAAAACAAATGAAGGAAACAATTATTTGTATTAGTATGCAAATTGTTTTAAAAGAATCCATTTGGAGGGCAGAATAAAAAAAAATCTACTTCAGCTTACTTAATGTAAAATACAAAGCCACATTTACTCAAAAAGCAGTATTGTCCAATAAGCAAAAAAAAAAAAGTTTAAAATGGGCTTTTCCAACACACTGAAGGGCCTTACCCCATAGTCCTTCTTTTCTAAAATTTAGTGATAAAAGAAAACATTTCACATTTTATTTCCTGCCAATCGTGACTGCTTTGAAAAGTCGTAATAGAAACAGTTCCATTCTGATGAGTGTCAGCATCTTATCTGCACACTTTTTAGTGGACACAAAAAAATTTTATACATCTATAGTAAAGTCCATGGAAGCTTTAAGGTACAAGACTACATGTTGTAGGCCACATAGATGGGATCTAGCTGGTCTGCCAAAAATCCATCTCGTAGGTGCATACGTTGTTTCTCTCCACGGGAGTTGATAGGAATTACACCAATGTCCACAACCACCACCACCCCTACAATCAGATAGTGTTCCTCCAGGACCACGTTGGTGACCAAAGGAACAAGGTCCAAAGCTTCTTGCTCAGATCCATCCAGCTCAACTACAACAACCAGTAAATTTGTCCAGGTAAACACCGCACTGGAACGAAAGAAAAAAAATATTAGTGGTAGGGTTTTTTTATCCATTTCATTTTTTATCTTTTTTCTTGCATCTTGGTTACCTTTTGTTGGAGCTCCTTGGGCTTGTTCAGTGTGCTCAACACAAAGTGTGAGCAGCAAGAGAGAACATGCTGCAGGCAAGGGCAGAACAGCCCCATGAGCTCTCTCTTTAATACTGCTGCAATTTTAAGCATTAGGCTGAACTTTACAGAAACTTGCCTGCCGTGTAAGGAGGGACTACGACAGCATGTGGTTCCCTCTGAAGCCAGGGAAGTGCCACAGCACTGCTGTGGTCATGGAGTGATGTGTGTGTGGAGGCGTCTTCTCTGGGGTTTTTTGAAGAGCAGCCCAGAAAACCAAGGAGGTTAAGAGAGGAGGCACCAAGAAGAACAGCAGGAGCATAGGCTGAGCTGAAAGATCTGAAGGATAACGCCTGCTAGTGAAGGGGTGTGGAGCCCTGGGAAGGCACATGGCACAGTGCAGGCAGACAGGGGTGCCCGGGGAGGGGCCATCCTCCCTGCGCCTGCTTGGCAAACACGGCTGTGCGACTTAGGGAATGGGCTGGCTGCTGTCCAGGCAGGGCAGAGCTCAGCACAAAAAAGCTGCAATTCTTCTGGACCAATTGGTTTCCACAGAAGTAAGGCTCTCTCTCCATCTGTTTTATTTTGGCTGTTTTATTTCTGTTGGGTTTAAGGGGACAGGAGTTTTAACATTCCTGATTAACAGTTGAGACAGTCAAGGGAATGCCATTATCCCCAGTATCTCTTCTTTGCTAAAAGAACTTTGTAAGACCCCAAAGTTTTGGTTAAGTCCTGGAGCCAAAGCAGGTAAATTTTGGGTTCTGCTACCTGGGACCATTTCTGGCTAAGGATAATGCATTTATCTTTCCAAATACGGAGGCTGGGAGGATATCAAAGTCTGGTGTATGGTTCCATCCAGAGTAGTTTTACAGCTTCCCTCCATCCTCCTCCTCACATCTCCAGTGTCTCCAAAGACTCTTGCATCTCATGGGAGGTCAGCACAGCTGAGTCACAAAGAGCAATCTCATTCTTCCTTGCAGGTGTTTAAGACACTTCTTCCTCTAACTTATTCCATAGAATAAATAATAATATTCTACACATGTAAGCCATACATCAAGCCCTGTACTTTACTTGCCTTCACCTCGTAAAATCAAGGGATAACTTCCCAGAACTGTCTTGAGCATAAGCATCTGAAAGTCAGAATATATTATGTACATAAGCCATCTTCAAAAAGAGCTTCTTACCCTAAGGTCAATGCTTGATTGAGACAGAAGTGCACTGTTTTAGCCTACTAAGACAGCTCTGAAAATCCATGTACTGTGGAACCATATCTTACTTAGCCCAAAAATTAGCTATGAAAATGTGCTCTACGTTGATGCTTGACAGAATGGATTTTAGAAGGAAAGTACTTACTCTAAAAAAAAAATTATTTTCAGATCCTGCCAAAGTACTATTTGATTGAATTCTTATGTGCTTATTGATCTGGAAAACTAATGAGCAGTCAAAGCAAGGCTGAGAAGGCCCCTTTTGACTTAGTACTGCTGTGAAATGAATTTCCATTTGTAATTATGTTTTTACAGACATTTTAGTAAGTTGATTGATGCTGAATATATGTATCAGACTGCACAGGTGACCATCTCCAGAGAGGTCCTGGAATTTTTATTGATTGCTGTACAAACATCTAAATTAGTATTATATATATTTTAACAAAAAAACCCTGGGTAGGTTTCATTGAAATGTAAGTTAGCATTTGAAACCATGCCTGGAAACTGCTGTTAGCTCGTTACTTGAGAAAGCAATTAATAGCAAGATTCAGGAGCAGGTCCCTAAAACATGTGTTAGAATAAACTAGTTTGTCTGAATTCAGAAAACTGATTCCCAAAATTTTCATGAAGCTTCTATTAAGTCCTAAAATCAGTGACACTCCCAAGAGGCTTCAATTTAATTTAAAACTCATTTCATATGTCATGGTTCTAACTCACTGGTGACCACTGGAAGTAAAAGGAAATATTGCTCTTTATGTTCTTACTAGTTGAGATGAAATACATTAGCCAGTGTGTATCTCTTATGCATGCATAACTTTCTAGCCCTGATGAATAAAAAAACTCAAACCAAAAATCTAGGGACCAGGAAGGCTGCCCTTTCCTTAAGAAATAACTGAGTCACAGTAATCAAGTCACACCCAATAGATGGAAAACAGTCAATGCACTGAGCTGGGAATGGCCCCTCCTGCTGCTTCCGTGTCACCGAATGCTACAGGAAAAACAAGGAACTTGTCAAAACACCTCCAGGGAAAGAAGCTCCTAATTGTTTTCTTCTCCAAATATCTTGTGTAGCTTTGTGTATAAACCACTTCTAAGCAAATTCCAGGAAGCTCTGTTCTGTTCCTCCTTTGAGACTTTGACATTTAAATGAGTCAACCATGTGCTTTAATTAAAACACATTCCTTATTTTTCAATGTATTTTGTGGTATTAGAAACACTTTCAAAATGCCCGGTGTGTGTTTCCCTCACAGTAAAACCAGACTGTGCCACTCTTGTTACGTATAAAGACACAGGAAGTCCAGGGTCAGAGGTTGTTGATTTTGTGCTAAAATTTCTTAAGAGACGAGCATAATTTTAAATGACCTTTCAGATCTGATCCTCAATGACAGAAGCTGCCCAGCAGGATCACATGTCAGTCAACAAACCCCCGGGTCCCTCAGTGGTGCCCAGTGTTACAAAATGAGCTGCGTTTCTCAGAGGCTGTTTTTACAATCTATCAGCTGGACATGCCCAGCACCCTCTGTGTGCAACAGGAACTTATGTAGTTAAATCCTTAATGGGGCATTGTAACTGAAAAAAGGAAAGAAAAACAAGAAAAGAAAAAAAGAAAAGAGGCTTATGCCCCTGTCCACAGAAAGGGATATACAAATTATAAATTAAAAAAAAAAGAGTTAGCTGGCTATTATTTTGTCAAGGGGTGTGTCGCAAAGACAAAAGGAGCGTCTCTCAGAGAAGCTGAAAGAGAAGTTACATGAAAGAAGTCAAGGACAGTCAGGACAAGGACTGTGAATGAAAACTCTATGATGGTTATTTGGCAGAGCATTGGTTAGGAAGAGGCTGGGAACTGTGAGCAAACCAGACATTGTCACTCTGAATAACTGTGTGTCCCTTTTCTACAGGGACCACATCCAAGACACATCTAATTCATCAGCAATCTCTCTTTTTGAGGAAAAAACAACCCTGAAATATTGGCCTTAAATATTGGCCGTTGAGCAAAGGGTAGCAACAGTACAGAGTGTTTTCTGAATTCTCAGTCCTGTGCCTTGTACACTATCACCCACCTACTGGGAAGAGTGAAGGCACTGAGAATTATCTGCACGTACTTCTACCTTCTTGCAGAAATTCAGTGGCCTTTTTCTCTGGTTGTTCCAGCTTACCCCCAACCCTTTTTCAGTTGTCACTTTCTCACTCAGAATTTCCATGGTTGTGAAACAAAAAGGATCCTCAAAGTGCTCTCAGCAGTCTTGAAAGCAGGAATATAATTCAAGCATTTTTTGGTACTGAAACCCATTTCTGCAGTGTGATATGGCTACTTAATTCACTGCCTGTGAGCTCATAATTTGAGGGGACACAAACCTCTGACAAACAGGTACTGATGAACACATCGATTTATGAATCTATGGCCATCTTATCATAGAGCAGTCCTTAAACAGCTTTACTTGAAAACTGCTGGTACTGACACATTTTCAAGGGGAATTTCATGACATTCCTAAAGTGTTCACACTGGTCTGTATGAAGGCACAGAACCCAGCTCCCTGTGTAGTGCCTATCTGGCACAAGACCATACCAGCAGTGATGATGCTCTAGGAGGAGGCAATAAGGCAAAACCTGAGTTACACTCGGCCAAGCAACTAAATGCATTCATTTTAACTGATATTTAAGAAAAAAGCAAAGTCTTGTACTAAAGAAAACCAGTTCAGCTGCTGTGCTTCATTCATTATTAATCTTTCTGCTTCAGGCCACACCTCTGCAGCCAGGACTGAAAAGAAAAATGCACTAAATTGCTCTGGATATTGCGACAGATTCATTTTGGTTGAAAGGTGAATAGCTGAGCAAAGGTTGTATCAAAACAGAACAACTACCTGACTGAGTCTTCTGATGAAAGAATAATGAAAAGCAATTTGAGCTCATCGGCCTCAAGAAATGATTACTTGCTGTGTACATCTGAGGATGATACATTGATTAAGACAACATCATTATTAACTCATTGATTTACCACTTCAATTTCCATTGTGACCTTGATTTGATCACTACTTCATTTATTAATAACCCATTCAAAAAATAACAGTGTGTTCACTAATAAAGTTTATTAGTGTTCATTTATTTGAAATGTTTGCTTGCTTACTCCTTAAAAAAAAAAAAAGAAAGAAACATACTGAATGAACTTATCAGAAATCAGTCCTTTCTGATTAAATCTGTTTGAGAAAAGTTTCATCCTAAGGACACATTGGCAGCTGGGTTATAAATCCTGTGACCATCCTGACAGGCCATTTTCTGGATCAATTGCAATATCCAAGGAGAAAACCTAGACATTATAGATATTTCAGCTTTTTATAAGGGCCCTGGTGTTATATAATCCTTACCATTCTGTGATGCTCTTGTGTGCTCTAATTACAGAGGTTTCAATATCGATCGGATGGTACCTCATCCCTCGCAATTCCATGGCTTCATCTAATGCACCCACCACATAAAGTGCATCATGGCGTTCTGGTGGTGAGGGAAAAAAAACAAGAGAGATTCTATTCTCCAGTACATTAAATTATAAAAATGTTCACATTCAGAATTAAGTAAAATAAGTACAATGTAAGTTGTCCCTGAATTTCTGAAACCCCGAAGTGATTTCTGAACTAACGAGCATTTTCCATTACTGAAGTGCAATGCAGAGCAAAAAGACAGAAGAAAGGAAGGCAAAAACACTACTCCCATTTGAAAAAGACAAAGGCAGAAATCTTTATCCAAAGACAGCAGCATAAATTCCTGGTGTTCTCCCAGGTGGATGCAGAACAGATTCATTTTTTTTAAGGCACTCTGAATAGACAATAGGTTCCTTGTTTGTCTCTGTTTTTTCAAAGAGAAAGAACAGATTTAATCCTAACAGTGTGGCTGACGTTCTTCCAATTGCTTTGAGATGGTCACTACAGATGCTTTTGGTGTATTACAAAGGTGATTATCAATAAACTAAAAACATGTGCTATAGCTAGATAGCAAATTGCTCATTCAGGTAAATTAAGCATAACACTTTTATAGCCCGTATTTTTGACCTACTAAAGAAATAAATGAGGCTGAAATTACACTTCTTAAAAGATACTAGGCTGAAAATAAACAATACATGCTAGTCACAAAAAGTATTTGCTTATAGCAGATAACTGACTCTTTTTTGCAAGAATTTGGATAGTTGCGTAGTGGTATTGTAATGACAATATGAGCTCTACCTAGTAAAGGGCTGAGAACTTTCTGCTCTGGGAGCTGTAAGTAGGAGGAGAATGGAGCAACTTTTTGCTAGGAGAATACTTAAGCTATTTGAATGCTTAAGTTGCAATATCCTCAGAGAATCCTGAATTTTCTTAAAGTTGGGCTATCATTATGAAATGAAAAAAGCCTGTGCAAACCAAAGTAAACCTCTTCAGAGGGTGCCAACATTAGGCAGCAGGCCTAATCCAGATGGATTACTAAAATGTTTTCAGGTTTGATGAATTCTTTCTTTGGCTGAATAGTAGCTATTCTAATGGCCCTGGGATCACCCCTGGAGGTGCTCACAGTGTTGCTGGAAACCCTACTTGGCCAACAGCCTTCCCTGGCCAGCTCAGCCACAGCTGCTTGTGGCACTGTGCTCTGCAAAAATCACAGAAGAAACTGTTTTCCCAAGCACAGACTTTGTGTGCCTGGCAGCACTGGTTCACTTATATGTGTACATGGGACAAAGAATTTCATTAAAACAAGTAAGAGAATCCTGTACCTTCCTGACAGAAACCCAAACACTCTATAATTTCTCTTGCAGCCTACTGCTTGTTGTTACATTTCAGTAACCAGCCCTGTGGGGTTAAAGACAGGAAGGTCTGAGGAATGGACAGCTCCTGTGAAGAGGTTTATAACAGAGGAGGTGGTGGTCACAGGAGGGACAGGGCTCAGATTCCCACCAGGCTTCTTCCATCTGCACAAATGCTTTCCTGGGCACACAATTGCCAGAGCAAATTATGGCACTTTCAGTTGCATTTCATATTTTTCAAGCAGAAGCACTGGGTGCATTAACAGTGCCAAAAGGTCACTGGTGGAGGGGATTTATAGCACCTGAGGTCCAGCAAAGGAAAAGCAACTATTTCAGCAGGGAAATCTTGCCCTCTGATTTATTTTCTGATTCTTTTAACTAAGGCTTTTTTGCAGTTTTACAGGTTTCACAGATGGAGCATGTTAGGTACCGCAGGGCCAGAGACACAGTGTCACCCTCCAAATAATCTAAATTATTTGCATAGACCTAGATGATGAGAAAGCTCTTACCTCCATTTGCATCTGTGAGTTCTGTTCTTCTCAGGAACCCCAGATAACCAGTTCTTGCCCAAATAGTCTGTGTGTCTCCAAAGCTGAGTCTTGAGTTAAAATGATCTGATTGCAAAGATTCATCTCCATAGATGGTAAAATACCCACTGGCATTGTGAGTGCTGTGAACCCATATCTAAGTTAAAAGCAATTATACTGGTATTAATTAAAGTAGCTTTCAAGAATGAAGCATTATTGAAAATTTTTGATGCAAATATTTTTAGTCATAGCTAGATAATACTAAAAATGTCTTTTAAATCTGTTTCCGAACCCATAACTGAGCCAGTTCCAGGCACAGAGACCCCAATCTACTTTTGTTGAAGTTGCAGGGCAGATCTGAGCCAAGCTCCCCACTCCTGGTTCAGTGTATTTACCCCAGCAGAGCATCCTCCTTGAACACCAGACAGACAGATTATTTTAAAGAGTGAGGCCAGGGACCTTCACCTATGGAGAAGGATTCTTTCCATTGAACTCAAAGCATCATGGAAATTTTTATGATTTCAAATTAATGAACTCTTACAGAAACTCACAAATTAGATTGTGGTTTTAATTATGATCAAACATGTTCTTCATTTTGTTAACTAGATTTTTAAGTGCTTGAAAACAACATAATTTTTTTTCCTCACTCTAGAAACAAAATAAATTTGAAAAGCATATAGCCTTGCTCAACTGAGCTAATGAGAGTACTTCAGTGCAATGAAGCACGATTATGAAGAACAGCACAAGAAAACCATCTAGCTGAAATTGAGCTAATCTATAACCTAACTTTTCATGTAAACTTCCATCAGAATTAGCGAAGCACCAAGTATAAAATACAGTTAGCAAAAGCAAATTTTTTTTCATATTTTTAACTTGAGCTATTACTATTTAGTAACAATTTACTAACAATTTTAATAATGACACAAGTAACATTTTATAAAGATCAGTAGAATTCACTGTTTTCTTCACTGGGCATTTGATAAGGTGTATCATAGGAAATCATCAGCATGCACAACAATAGATTTGTCTCTGCAATTTAGTTCAGAGCATACAAAGTTCTGGTTCTCATGACTCACCTCACCAAGATGAGAATCTCCTAAGGGTCCCTTTGTTTCTGGATTAGCAATAATGATACGTACTCCTGGGAGGATCTATTGAAAGAAAACATGAGGCAGTAAGAAAGCAGGTACCACCTTTGCAATTGTATGCTGACACTTTGTCCCCAAAGAACCTTCATTAGGAACTACAAGAAATCCTTAAAAGTTAAGGTACATTTATAGTGCAAAAAAATAAAATAGTCCATAGGTATGACAAATTCTGAGATATTTGGGAGATGTGACAAAACTGCTTCTCTTTGTGAAAGCTGTTCCGTCAATAAACCTCCTCAGAAATGAAATGTTCACCTGCAGAACAAAAGTCAGACCAAATGGTCCCTGTCTCTATGAGAATACGTAGTAGGATAGGAAAAATCCCAATGAAACTTTGGCCTGAAACAAGGAGAAAGCCAGAGGCATCATGCAATCTCCCAGGATGATGACCTGCCAAATACCTCACGTAATGGACATTCAACAACTACAGAGGTGGATGTTGACCCCCAAAATAAAAAGGGAGCATCCTCTGACTATGGGTGTCTGCAAAGGTATGGACAGAAAGCTTTAGATGAGCATCCACAGCATCAGAGCTTGCTCCCATGTCCTCACCCTGTCCCCACAGCCATGCCCCAGCAGGGACAGATCCTTTGCAGGTGAGCAGTGGCCCATGAGCACAGCATTGGTCATCTCAGAACAGCTCTCACTAGAGGTGGGTTCTACATTGATGGAACTGCCAGCACCAGCAGCACATTTGTCAGCTGCTTCAGGAAGGACATGCAGGGGATGAAATACCTTCTTTTTGCATAAAAGAAGGAATTGATTTCTGCATAAAAGAGCAAGGTACAGGTTCTGAGAGAGCAGTAATGCATCAGTTACTGCTATCATGCTGTAACCTCCACAGTAAAGGAAGGACATCAATCTGTACAGCTGATAGTGCATTCCCCAGCAGTACATTCATGTAAAAATGAACAGAAATGGATATTAACTGAAAATATTGACCATAAAAGTTACACTTAAATCTTCTTTCAGTACTTACTTTTCCAGACTCCATGAGAGGCAAACTATGTGGAGATCCTCTTTCAACTAAACGAACTCTGTAAAATAATATGTATAATACATGGTTGCATTTATTTGCTTTTCATTAACATTTATTTCTAAAAGGAATGGTTAATGGTTGCAGAGTTTAATGTTATTTTTGGAAGAGATGAAGCTTATATCCTGTTATGTAGAACATAATCAGACCCAATATTTAATATTAGTCAAAACTTATGGATGGGAAAATAATGAAAAAAGATGTGTGTGAACATTTTCTTAAATAATAAATTCTTCAAATGTAGTTGGTGCCTTTTATTTGTTTTCGATAGACTTTTGTAAATGAAATTCCATGCACAAATTTATTCATGGCAAGAGGGATCTAAAATACTGATTTCTCACAAGAACATCATAAAAACCAGGGCACAGACACAAAAGCATCTGAGCTGAGTGAGCAACCACATTCCACAAGTAGCTAACAGCTAAAATCAAAATCATATCAAAATAACTCATAACTTGGCCTCAGCTTCAAATCTGCATTTGCAATCTGTTAATTATTTTCAATGGACAGTGGCTGATAAACATTTTAATATTTTTAAAAAATCATTTAATGAGAAATGTTATTACTGCTGATATCAGATCCGTTCTCAGAGTATAACTTTCTGGCTGTCTCTCTTCTTTTTTTAGATAACTTATTTCCCCACTAAGTGAACTGGAATGTCATCTCTCCTTCAGTGGTAAAATGTTCTGGAAGGAAATTTCTCATTTAACCTTAGAAAACTACTCAGCAGGTTAGAATGCAAGAGACTTTCAAGTTCCAAAATAGCTAATGATCTCAGCCAGTACATGGCAAAGAAAATTCAGTAACATCTAGTTATTCCTGTATCCTAAGGAAGTAACTTACAACCATGAAAACCTTAACCTTCCCACTCCTGAACATTATCTGTAATCCACTTAGCCAAGCTAAATCTGGACTTGTGTCCAAAGAGCTGTTCTTACCTCTTTCCTCCCCTCAGCTCTGGGTATCAGAAAGACAAAACCCCACAATACAAGATGCCTAAAAGCCAGCCATGTAAAAGGTAAAGATGAAATGTCAGAAGACAAGAAAACAGACAGGAGCAGATGGGTGGAGATGGCTGGATCCCGATAAGCTGAGCATAAAACTGAGTCTATTAGGAACAGTCACAATAGATCTTTTTCAGACTGTTTTGTCTTTTTATAGAGTATCACAGTGCTCAGTTTGGGAAAGGAGGGATGAGACACAGAGAGACCCCAGCTAGAGGTCTCTTTGGAGGTCTCTTTGGAGAAGAACAAAGCTTTGGGAAGTTCAGACCCTAAGCATAAAGAAGATGGAAAAAGATCTTTCTCCTCTTTTTTCCTTTCCCTATTTCTTTGCTCCAAGAGTCTTCTATAAAAGCTGAGACTGTTGAGGTCAAGGCAGACATAGTGGATAGTGTTTTATCTGCAGTTCTGGGAAGTCTCTCAACTTTGATGAATGGGGCAGGGTTAAGCACTGAGATACTGCACATCAGTGCGAACAGCTCCTCTCACTAACAGAAAGATACAACCCAAACATCTAGGAATTTCAGACTTTTTTCCAAGTCGTGTTGAGAGGAAAAGGATGTAAACTGTAAAGTACCTACGAGGGGTACTGTGTGGAGCAGGCACAGGTAGGCAGCTGCCACCCAGCCTATGAGGTGTGTAACAGGAACCACCTTTCAACACTTCTTCAGCTGCCACTAAACTCCCAGACAGAGCCTGAAGCACTGATTACCTCCTCTGTGTGTTACCTTTAATGTTATCCTGCCCTTGTTTACACTGTTGTGTTACAGGTGTTACACGTCTGTGTTTTCTACATTTACTGCTGAGCCTCCCACCAGCTGAGGAGCAGTAGAGCCACCACTGGATTCATGGCAGAAGCGGTGAAGCTACAGCATCCATTTGTTCATGCAGGAACACAGACACAGGGCAGCAGAAAGCCAGGCCGTGGGAGCTTCTCTAAAATGAGTGTGTGCAAGGCTAAGTTAATGCTGCTCTATAAAGGGTACATCTACATCAGCCAGGCTTGTGGCAGCAAATGGCAACAAAATGGCACCCAACCACACAAACGGCAGCCAAATCATAAGTATTTAGGAGTATTCGGTAAAGGTTTTAAAAATAACTGTATGTACTGAAATGAAATTAAATATTGCAAAAACCAGTTGCTACTAGTGCCTATATATTTCTGCCTTCATATACGTATCTTTGTTCTGTAAAATCCGTATTAGTCTAGAAATAGAAAATGCCTTAACTGAGTTCTTCCAAACCATTAACATCTCCAAACTTTCGATAGGTGTTTGCAGACAGATAGCTACTCTTGGCAGAAATAGTTATCATCTCAACCACATGGTACCTCCTTTAACAGACAGAGTTATCTTACGTATTATTTATGAATGTTTTGTGAAATTGAGAAAGTCTTTAAAAAAAAAGACAATTTAGAAAACCTCAGTCACAAGCACTGTTAAGAGTGATGGTGTAACGAAGGTCAGGAAACAATTTATGCAATTTAAGATAGGTTTAAAGAGAATTCTATTTGGATAACAATAGAAAAAACCTCTGGGGCAGGAAAAGTGTATGTCAGAACTGTCCAGCTGCCCACAGATACTGCCGGCCTTTGCTCCCTTCCTGTCACTAAGACATGCCTCCATGAAGTGTTGCTGAACTCCAGGCCTAGCAAAAATCACAAATAATAAAGCAACACATTCAATAGTCAGTGGAATGACTACTGGAAATGAATCAACAGTTATAAATCTGACAATCTCCATCTTTGCTTTCAGCATCTGTGCTTCCCATCTTGTTGTTATTATCACTGGCATATTTTTCTAGTTCCCTTCTCCACCTATTGCATTTAACCTTGCCTGATTTTTTAGCACATGGTGATCCACAGAAGGTGCAATTTCTCACTTTCCAGCTCTGTTAAACCTCTCCCACTCTGTGCTTCCCGCCTCACATCCCCTACAGAGTTTTCACGGCACTAAACATAGAAACGGCATTTCCTGGAGGTTTTCTGTGAGGGTCCTCTTAGCACCCAAAACCTTGGATCCCTTTTTAAAAAGTTTCTGCCAAGCTCACAATCCATTTGGGAATACACTGTTAAACCTCTAACAAATTCAAAATAATAAAAAATATTTTGCCACTAAGATATTGAAAAAAAAAAAAGTAAGCCAAACATGAGATTCTGATGTTATCCACTCTCATGCACATTCTTAATTTTAAGTGCTTAATAATCTCATTAACTCTACTGGGACTAGATACTGTGAATAAATTATGGGCATTAGGCAATAATTTTTAAAGTTAGTTTTATTGTGCCTCAGCATAAAATAATTCAATTTTTCCCACTCTTCCCCAAGAGAGTTCCCTTTTTCCACTGAAAAACACAGACACAATTGAAAACTTCTTTTCTTCCCTCTTGAGTAAACAGCATCACTATCAAGGCTGCTCTGGCAAGCAAACTAAAAATGCAGAGCACAGGGCCCATCAGACCCTTAAAAACACCACCTCTGAATTACCCAGGTGATGCTGGCAGAGAAGCACTCGGCTCCTTGCAGCCTCCCTAGGACAATGACAGAAAACCCTCTCCAAATTCACAAATAATTGTAACCTGCTCCCAGGCAGTGCAGGTCCAGGAAGGGCAAGTCCTGTTTCTCAGCAGTGCTCCAGAGCTCTTTGTTGGGAATGAAAACAATCTCTTAGAAAGTGAGTACAGAGCGTTCCTGCTGTTTTCTTCTGTGTTCTAGTCTTGGTGGGAAAGGCAGAGGAGAACATGGCAGTAGAGCCAGACTGGGCTAAGAGCCTGAAATTCGAGTGGATGGGAGAAAACATGCTGCACTTGGGTGTGAAAGTTACTTTTGCACCTTCTGGTGGTTTGCAGCCAAGCTGAGAGGGAAAACATAATTGAGAGGCCCAATGTAGGGCAGACACAGAGTTTCTCCCCCACCGAAATGTCTCACTGGAGGGGGGAGACAGAAGATGTTTGAGAATCGTTTCATTGTTGCAAAGCTATAACCAGGGATGATGCACAGTGAAACTGTAATATTTACACAGAATTGTACAGGAGAGTATATTTTTCATAACTTTTTTCCACTGGTTCCTAAGAACATTTTCTTAAAAAGTTCTCTCACTGGAGTTGTACAGTTGAGAAAGCTGTTTCAGAGTCTGGCAACTGGGATTTAATGGGGAATGCAGCTACACCCCCAGTATGTGTCAAACTTCTTCTCTTGTTACAATTTAATACATTCAACAGATTTCATCTTCTTTATATATCAACCACTTACTATAGAAAAGTAGGACTGAAATCTGACTTCAGAGCAAGAACTGGCCAGATATAACTAACCAGTGACTGCCATCACTGTGCAGCGAAGCGGTATCGAAACGCAGCAACCATGTCTTTCTGCCCAACTACCTTACATGAAACTGCAAATTTTGTTTATGCTCCATTTTAGATCTGGTTCATTTGGTGATGAAAACTCTCCAAAATACACTGCACAGCTTGCTGGTGCTTTACACTAATCGGAGAGTTTGTCAGCAGAGCTATTAACTCTTGCTTTGGGAATCTGCAGGGGCTGGCACGAGCACAGTGGTACTAAGAAAGACGACTGTGCCAAACCTGGGCAATCCTTCAGAGCCGGCTGTGCTGCTGCTCTGAGAAAGAGTTTGGATTCTGTGATTCTAATGGAGATGGAAAGAAGCTATGAGGTCATCCAAGTCTTGCTCCCTGCCAAAAAAAGACTGCTCCCTGCAATGCACTTTTGAGTGCTTTGTCTACTTCTGTTAAAGTATTTCAAATGATGGGGCTTCTTCTACTTCCTTTCAGGGCTTATTTATCAGCTGAATTTATTTCAAATCCAGGAACCTTTTTTCACTCTGCAATGCTTGGCATGACCGAGTCTTAGTTTTGTCTTATTATTTCTACCTCTCCACATCCAACTCAAAGGAGATTTTCCCCAGTGCCCCCATTCCCTTTCAACATAACTCAGCTGAAGAGATTGCCTTTTACCCTACACTTGGCTAAACCTCACGTCTCAAACTTTTTTCTTTCCTTTATAGCCATTGCCTCAAGCTGAGCCATGGTAATTGCCCTCTTCCTCCTTGCCCATGTGCCAGCATCTTGTCAGTAAGATTTGGGCACTGAACCTTCCACCATCTCCAGCTCTTATTTCCCTGCCTATCCCACCAGCCCTTCCTCCTGTCTGGAGCAGTTCTCACACCATGTCACTTTGCAGTCATGCCAGCCTGGAAGCCCAACTCTTTAATACCAGCTATTTTGCACTCTGATTTCTTTCAGCATCTGTTCTTGGATGCTGCCACTCTTGAAAATCTTCAGCAACAAAGCCTAGAGGAAACTAGACAGGATGTGATGAACATATAACCCAATGTGTAGAAGTCCCCTCCATGCCCACAGTTTCTGTGGTAGAAAGCAACAGCCAGTGGTCTCTGGTTTCATTCCAGCCCTGTTTCTTAAGTGTTCCTACTGACTGTCATCTTACATTAGAAGTTAAGCTTGTGGGGGAAAAGTGGGTATTTTCTTATCCTGTAAGATCCTCCTTATTGATAGTTTAAAAATTTTTCTGTATTAAACTGGAACAAAAAAGTTAAATATTACAGAAGTTGTAAATGTAATCTTAAAAAAAAATGTAGCAGGTCAGAAAAACAGGGTTATTGATGTTTAATGTTTCGGGGCATTTTGTTTTGTTTTTAAATTAAGTTAATTAACTCTCCAAACTGAAAATGTTTTGACCACCATCATGAGCAAAAACTAAAAACTTCATGTGTTTTGACCACTTTGGAAACTCTTTTTCCTTAAGCGGAAAAGGATCTACCCAAAGTGACTCTTCTGAACTCAACACAATAGTCTTTTACAAGGAAAAAAAGGCCAACTACCTAATTCATTAGAAACTGCAATGAAAATCTAATTGCAAGGCAGAAACCTTTTATGTGGCTACATCCACAGCACAATGACTTCCCAGTTCTGACTCAAATCATTACAAACTATTGCCATCAACACTTTTCAGATATGTATCAATGTCCAGTCTGAGATGGTGCCTGGATAAGACTTTTGATGGGAAAGGGCTGATGCAGCCTCTTCTCATTTTCTATAGTTAGAAGAAGGATGGACACTGAAGGTAACAGTGGGATCCTGGACTGGGTCATGGCTCTTTGACACTCAAGCCTGTCAGTGCATTTTCTCTTTACTCAAATAATAAAATGCTTCTACATAAGCTATTCCAGAATTAACAAGTCAATGAGCTCATTCTACCAAAAAATGGAAATATGGATCGAAGAACTTAAGCTCTGCCTTCCAAAATGGCATGCAGTATTCAAACAGCAGATCAGAAAAGTAGGAAAATTGCACAGCTGAACACTTAGGCTGAAGGGAAAAGGTAGACAGTGAAAAAGTTTTCCTGCATCATCCTGGTTTCCTCAGAGCAGTTTTTCTCCTATCACATGATAAATTCCAATAATAGATAAATACAATTGAGACTGAAAAAGGGACTTTGGGATTTAGGCAAACTTTAACCAACCAAATGAACAACCATTAAACTTTCTCTATGCCTAGGACATATCTTAATCCTGTTAATTTGATAATCAACAAGAATTAGTACTAAATAATTTCCTTTAATGTAAAGGAATCCTTCACTATAAACCTAAATAACACTTCATGTGCCAAATACCCTGCGGTCAAAAGCAAACACCTTCCAACCCTTCAGATGACTGAACAAAGAAGCAGAAAAAGTTACACAATGATTTGAGGCAGTTCAGAAAGCTGCAAATGAATCAAAATGGGGCAGGAACTCTGGTTCAGGAGGAGAACACTCAAAGCTTCACAGATTAAAAAAGGCAGTAGCAATTTGATCATAAAAGATTATGAGAATATGTAAAAAACCTCATGTTTATGTTTGCTTTCAGCTTTGAAGTACTTTAAAATGTTCAACTGTCATCACACATTAAATTTGTTTAAATTAACTTTGCACATTGTTTAAAGCACAATATACAACTATTTCAAGAGAATGCAGTGAACCAGGACTCTGGAGAATTTGCTCTCCCACCTTGCACCTCGAGCACCATCAGGTACAGCATTACCTTTCTCTGTGCTTCAGGTTCAGCTTTGCAAAACCAGGCATAAAGCTGCTCAGAGCTGTTATCTTTTTACTCAGATTATAAACGTCCCAGGACATGTGTTTATCACTAATTGTTTTTACAGCACTTTTCATAATCACAGTTGTGATCTGAGAATTCTGTTTAATGCAATATGCTTTTTCTATTTTGTAACCCTTTGTCTTCCCAGTCCTAATCTCTAAAGAGGCTTCACATATAGGGAAAAATTTAATTATAATGAACTTGGGATCTGAAAATATCCCTAGATAATGGAATTAGCTTATTTGTTGTTAACAAATGATGGAAATTATTTTAGCATTGCTAATGAAATATTCATATTCTAGATTCCCACAATGTAATCAAACAAGAATTTCTGAACTCAGGTAATTTTCTTTAACCTGTCCTCTTCTCTTGCTATAACCTCCAAAATTCCCACCATTAGCTGACTCACCCTGCATTTTTGGGAAAAAATCTGCAGAAAGTTCTGCTTAACAACAACCAGGGACATTTCCTGTGCATGGAACACCAACACACAGAGCTATTTTTTCAGCTCAATTAAAACTGCAGATGAGCACTCAGAAGGAAAGGTCAGCGGTGCCATGAGCAGCAGTGCCTTGTACACCTGCAGGCACTGAAAAGGGACTGCCCTGTCACAGGAGACTCACTGGGAAGCCTGGGTGGGCTGCTTGAGACTCTGCTTAAGCAAGCTCATCTTCTGCTCACAGACACTTCCAGTATATGCCATACTAAAAAGGACAAGTGAGGCTTGAAGCAACATATTAAGATCTATTGAAGGGAGCCATTTAAGAGGGTATTACATCTCTAACCAAATTAGTGATGTATCCTTATATAAATAAAGGATGTTTTTACTATTCAGAGCTCCCCTTCCCAAGCCTAACCATTCCTTCAGTTTTCCTTCAGCCAGAGACTTCACTGACAACAGGAGCCAAATGAGTGCCTGAGGCTGGCAAGCTGGAGTGGGTCCCAAAGGTGACAGAGCCCATTTCCCAGGGGTAACTGGCAGCACAGCACCCTGTGCTGAATTATTTGTCACAAAAAACTGACAGTGTGTGGGATGGCAAAGGCCCTGTCCTCCTGCAAAGGCTGGCAAGAGAAGAGGGAAATGAAAGATGGGCGGAGAGCACATAGGAAGCTCCATCTCTTATAGCACAGCACAGTCTGTGGCTAGGGCTGCAGAAGCCACAAAGGCTTGTTCCAAATCTTACATGCATTCATTAAGTATTTCCCCTTCCAAAGCAGATGCCTTGTGAAATGCCCTCTAAGGCAGCAGTATGGGAAAGCAGCACTTTGTCTTCCACTCAGCAAATGTACCCCATGTTGATCACTTGGCACTTTTAAAGAATCAGTGTTTAGCATTCCATTAACAGTATATACCAAAATGAAGGAAAGCAAACTGTTTCAGAATATATTATCTGCAAAAATCAAATATATAATACATCGTATTTGCATTAAAAAAATGGAAGAATGAAAATTCTATTTTATTAAGACATTCCTGTAACTGTACAGCTAGACTCATGGCAAAGTCTGAGACAGAGAAAGAAAGAAAGAAGTATGGCTTGTAGGGAACAAAAAAGGAAGAATTTTTAATAAATCTTCCTCAGAAATGTGAGCAGCCAGCTTGTTTCATCTATTCGCAGCTTCCAGGAGAAGCATGATTGAAAGAGAAGGACCAGTAACACCAAAGAAGCTCGGTATACCTGGAAATGGGAAATCCTCTTTTTTAACAGTGTCAGTCACTCTTCTGGAATAAATATGTTGGTGTATTTTAATATGTTGGAAACCTAATAAGCAGTGAAATTCCCAATAATTTTACTGAAATTTTATAATTTCGGCAAAGTTATCGTTAAACTTCAAAACTTGTGGGGTGTGCCCAGCCCCTGCCCTGGAGGGAGGCCTGCTGAGATAAGGAGGTTGCATAACCTCCCAGCAAGATCCCCTTGGAAAAGGCAGCACTTTGTGGTGAGGGTGAGAGAAAAACGAAACCATGATCCTCTGGGAGACCCTATGTAGACTCTTTGTAACCCATTGGCTTCTACCCTCTCACACCCACCCTTGTATCCCTATAAGAGCTACCCTGTTCTCCCTTAGAGATCGGAGAGCTCGTCCCTGGCCTCCCCTTCGCGGGGAGAGGGACAAATAAAGCTGCCCCATGCAGAACCGCCAAACGAGCCTCTTGTCTCTCTCCTCCTGGTCTGGCCTGGGGTTGCCTCACAGAACATGAGCTGAAATCACTCTCGCTGAATCACTAAAGAGCTGACAGCCTGCTGGGACAGGCACCCCTCTGCAGAGGCACCCCGGCGGCTGAGGGAACACCACAGACTTCTTTTGGGACACTCTCTCTGAGTCAGTCACGGCTCCCTGGGTCTGAGCCATAGACACCAACCCAGTTGCAATGAAAACTGGTTTGTAAAAACAAAAATGGAACCATTTTCCATCTAGTTCTTTTACTCATACTTGAAGAATGACATGAAAATGTTACTTGCAAACAGTACGACAGTAACTGCACAACTGCAGTACACCCACCTTCCTGGAAAGGTACAGGTTTTTGTTTTCCCTTTGTCTTTGTCTTACTTGGTACACAGAATAGTATTCCCTTTCCCCTAAGCCCTCCAGGGAAATACAACTGGAATTTCTTGAGTTGTAGTTAAAGTATGCTAAACCACATCCTCTCTCAAAAACCATACTTGGAGCCAACTCTTATTGTCCTGTTCCACTGAAATCATGATATGCTTATCCCTTGAAGATGACTTTATCAAGGAAGAAATGGACTTGGGTCAATGGAGGAAATACTTCAGTAATCAGTAATCTTGCCTTAGAAAGCACACAAATTACTTTGTAGGGCTCCCATTCCCCTAGTTATTGGAAGTTTCTCCCTTTCTCCTGCCCTGCACAGAAGTTGTGTTATGCCTGGAAACATGAAGCATCTTTCAAAGCTCTTCAAAAGGTATATTTACAAATTTGGTTATAACTCTGGATCCTTATGAGTAAACAGTACAATTTCTTCAAAAGTATTTGCTCCTCTTCCATTTCCCAGGCCATCAGCTTTATTCCTAATCACTGACTATTCAGTGTATGGAGACTGAACAAGTTTGTCTCCTGATGCAGTCAGAACAGCAAGAGACAATCTTTCCTCCTCTCTAGAGAGACTGGGAGTTCTCTAAGTCAGAACTGCAAGTGTTCACATGATGCTTATCAGCCCAAATTAACTTTTCTTTCTGAGAGATTTGTTTCCCAAAGATCAGAAACAATGCCAAGAGGATTTTTGAGACAGCAGTGTTTGCATGGCAGAAAGAAAGCACAATACTGCTAAAAGGCCAAGGCTGTATCTTCTTCTGAGGAAAAACACAAAAAAGGAGGGTTTTGCCAGTACCATGACAAACAGCTTATACTCATAAATAAGATTCTGAAAGCTAATAGGCAAAATGCCTAAAAGCCAGGCGGTTCTACAAAGACTCCTCAAAACCAAACTGCATCATTTCTTTTTGTACTTAAATCTTTGAGGGACTCAGGCTTTAAAGACCTCAAGCCTTTCTCTCAACTGAGCTACTTTTACTGACTCCATAGGGGTGCAAATCTTTTCACTTTCATGAAAGAACTGTTTCTGTGAAAACAGAAAAAAAAATCCAAACAGCTAAAGCAACAGACAACTATAAAACAGTATGGGTAATGTATGGAACTTGGAATTGGGGAGTGCTGTGTGAAGCTTGGAATTGGAGCCATCCATATGAAAATATCCCTGGAGCTCAGGGTGACAGGAATGGCAGTGCTGGAGGTAGCACTTGACAATTCCATTTGCTAAATGAGCTTACTGCGTCTAAAGCACTCTGAGGACAATGACATGGGAGGTCTATGTTTTGAACAGCTCACCAGGTACGTGGAGCTTTACACCTCAAAACAACCCACACCCCCTGCCTACAGAGTCTCACTGCAAGGGAAATGCTGGCTGGGTGTCACAGAGGGTAGTGATGGATTCTAACCACCCCTTTGGACCCCACACAGTGAGCAACTGAGGACTGTGATTTTCTTTAACCTGTGACTGGGCTCTGTACACTGCAACCCATTCCAGGAGCTGGAAAAGCCCTGCTCCCCCCAGCATCAAGGGAGCACTCTTCCAAGTTTCTCTTTTACTACCATTGGCAAACGGTTTTCAAATATAATTAATCAATAAAGTTTCACAAAAGGTACCTATTTCACTGTCACTTGCTATTAGCATGTGGCCTTCTGAGACTCCTCCCCTCTGTCTCTTTTTCATCTCATGTGAATATAAAATGGTTCCCCTCTACGCTGTGACTGTGCTACAGAGCACTGCTGTGGCTACAGCTCAGCTAACAACTCAGCTAAGGAGTTCTTTAATAACCCTTTAATAAGAGTATTTTTCAAGGTAGATGGAGGAGAAGTGTTTGACAATAAGGAAAAAAAGCTCCTGTGGCTTTGTTGTTTGGTGTTACCCAAAACAATGCGTACACAACATGAAAGTTTCAGTAAAATGCAGAGGAGAAGGATAAACAATTGACAGCCATAATAAAAGGCTAATTTTCTGCTCCTGCATGAAGTCTGAAATGCTGGAATATATTAAAATGAAGCCAAAGCTTTACTGATTCCTTTTGACAGAGCCTGGATTTGAGACTGGGCTCAGTGTATAAGCAATCTATAAAAATAAATCCTAAGTAACAATTTTCTCATTTCTTTGAAATGCTACAAGTGTTCCCTTTTTTTCTTGAGGAATGAGATTCAGAATTTCCATCCTCTGAAAACGCCTTTGTCAGGGAGACAATGTCAGCAAGTCTGAAGGAAATTCAGAGATCTCTGAATACTCTCAGAATCCAAAGCGAAAAATAAGACTTGCTTATTACTGGTAGTACAATACACAAATGACCTCTTAAGAAATTGAGTCTGCTAATGACAGATGAAGTATATACAAGGTCATATTTTTTAAGAGCTACATTTATTTGCATCACTCCAAGGAGATGTCAGTGGCCACATGGGAAAAGACACCTATTTTGTACAGCTCCACAGACTGCTTGTTTAATATAGAGGGTAATCAGGTTAAAATAATTGTTCTGATGATGGAGTGGGAGTATTTCAGTGAAAGACTATGGATATCACAAACCACAAATTGAATAACAGCCAGACTGAAAAATTAAAAACTTGAACCCAAATACATCTTTGTGCTTCTGGTCTGTTTGACAATACTCCACACCTGGATTTGAGTCCCTCTTTGGTGCCAGCTGCCTCACCATGTCTGTCTATCCCAGCAGTTCACCATTACATGTAGCTCAAAAGAAACTCTAGTAAACCACAGAAGAGTTTAATAAATTAATTTTTCCATTTCTATTACCCTACAGACCTAACTAGATGAAACTGAATAATTTAAAAGATCATTTAATGCACCTATTATTTCACCAAAGGGTATACTGGGGTTTGAAGACAGGATAAGAAGGACATGATGGGAAAGGATGTCTGCATGTATGAAATTAGAGATGGCATCAAATAGAAAACAGTGTTTACCAACACTGGCTGAAAGTCTTCATTTTTGCCCAGTCTGATACAAAATGTGGATGTAGTTCAATAAACAGGTTAAATACAATTTGTAGTAAAAATAAGGGGAAACTGTCTATAACAAATACAAAATGGCATCCCAATCTTCATCAATACATTTGTGGCTTGGTTAGTGGCTCTCTCCCCCTGGGAGCCTAAGCCTCCACTACATCAAAGCTTGTAAGTTGTCACTATCTGCTACTGAACAAGAAGACTGGTGACATTTTTATCTGCTTTTGAGGGCAGACAGATTGCAATGAATATGTTTCCTTTTACTTTTCTTATCCTTTTTAAAATAAACTTCAATATCAAAGTGGATCTTTCCTTGCTCTGCTTAGGGCAGAACAGTGGTTTTTTTTTTTTTTTTTTTTCTTTTTTTAATGGGTAAGGTTTTGATATAGAAGAGAGTATTAGGATGCAAGGGGATGCTTATCTTTACAGGATTTGCATGAAATTTCAACTTTAGGAGAAGATCAATGGTCTCAATGTCACCAGACGGATCCTTCAGCTCATTATTTAAAATTTCTGAGGAAATTCTCTATAAAACATTTAGAATATGAAAGGTACAGATACCCAGGAAAAGAAATTTCTGTGTTAAAAATTTGAGAAAAAATTCAAAGCAGTTGAAATATTTCAATATTTTTAATGCCATTTTATTTCTAATTAATACCTGTTAGTTTCAAATTCAAGGTAATTTCAAAATATGCATTACCATGTTTAAAAAGTAACATTTTGAAAACAGTTTTGAATGAGTCTAAAAAAATATATGGTTTTGGATGTTTACAAATATACTGAAACATTTGAGAATCCAGCCTGACCTGCTGCAGAACACCTGAAAATATTTTTGCCTTTTTGATGGAAAGAAAGATTTATTTTGGTTTATTCTCAGTTTGATGAATTGGCTTGTTTTGCCAATAAATAGTTTTTCTACCAAGAATTAAGCTGCTGTTAAGGATGAAGAAGCTGTGAAATTTTTATTCTAATTTCAGATATGTATTTTTTGCTGGACATTTTATAAACATGTGTACATATTGTTTTAGAGCAATCCAGATACAAGGGATGCTTGGGCTTTAAATTTAAATCTTTAGTGGTACAAAAGGCTGCAAATGTTGTAAATGCCACCATCTTTCAAGTATATGGTGTTTTGGCATGATGAGAAAACTCTCTCTCTCTCGCTCCCTCCCTTTTTTATCTTCCAAGTACTTCTCAGCTTTTAGAGTATTTAGGTATCTTGAGCTTACCCACCTGAAAAGCTTTCTGAGGAGAGCATGACTGGTCAAAAATATGACGGAACACTCTGACAACCAGCACTTTAGACAGCAGGACAAGAATATGCATATATTTATTTGATTTATTTTCCTCTTTTGGGGGGTGGAGGGAATAAAATTGCTTTCCCAGAGGCAGAGAAATGCAGCAATGACCTGACCGGGTGCTCCCGCCCGGAGCTCTGCTGCCTGGCCCTCCCTGAGGATGCCCGTGGGCACAGGGCCATGGCCTGAGCTGCTCAGGGAGGCAGCAGCCAGGAGCCTCTGTGCTATGCTGGGAAGCATTAATCCACCTACTCTGTCTTTTGGACCCGAGTTAACCTCTGTAAACTGCACTGCAGGGGCACATCACCCACTTGGTGGATAGCACACAAGTCTTCTTCATTAAAAGCCTGTGTGAGACTTGCCTGTGTTTGCTCACTCTTTCTTGGCCATCCTGAGGACACCCTGATTTTTTGAAATGGTTTAGAAAACCATTAGAATGCTGAGTACAGCAACACTGATATCCTGTCACCAACAGAAAGCCAGAGCTGTATATTCTTGCTTTTAGGGTGCTACTCAGTTTCCAAAAATAGGTGTCTAATGCCATTTGAGACAACACAGGGTGCCTGGGACAACTCATTAGGGCTAACAAATACAACATGACTCCATGAGAGACCCTACTAGTGAGGCTGGAGCATCTAGAACTGCACTAGATGCTCACAGCCAGGCAGTCAAGCCTTTGTCCAGTGTCAGAACTGATGCCAGTCACTGACCAAGTGGTTGCACCCCTTGGAACAAGTATCCTGAACCACCAGGTGAGCCCAGTACTATGGCCACACTTCCAATAGCTAAACCAGTGGGCTGGTAACTCAAAATCCCACAGGGACACACAAAAAGGTGTTTGAAAACCTCCACCCTGACCTAAGCAGCAAACCATCCAAATCCAGGGAGACCTGGAAGGAAAGAAACATCTAGCTTGGTCGAACAGCCACCCCTAGATCTCCACAAAGATTGTACCTAGCACAGGTATTTTGACCTAAACTCCTATAAAAAAATGACATTTTCATAAGCTGTGAAGTGCGCAAGCACATAATTACCGGATGAGCTTGAAATAGTTGTATTGAAACTGATTATTAATTTTTATGGATGTGAACAGGATTTGAATAATCTCAAAGAGATGAACTACAGCTGTTTTTTGAAGCAACTAGAGAGTGTTATCATGCCAAGAAAAAAAATATGTTCAGTCTTTTGCAGACCCTGAAAAATATCTTCTAAAATATAAATTATGAAAAACATTTTCTTACATTAAGTGTGCAGTGTAAAATGTTCATATTGTTGGGGGACTGGCTGGCCTGCAAAGACTCTGTGGGTTGCTACTCTGTGGTCTCACAGCTATTTACAGGAATCTTTCAGTTACTGGTAAGTAATAGGGACATTCAGTTCCACTAAAATGGTTAGACACAGCAAGTGCGAAGAGATTATATCAAATAGAGTTGTTTTCTCCCTTAATTTATGACCCACTGATCTAATTCTAAATTCCGCAGGATTGGGTAAATGAGGCACAGCTTTAAACCATCAAATTAAAATCTACATTGCCACAATATGAGAACCAGCTGTAAAGATCATCTTTCATGTTCTGTAGAACTAGTCACTAAATATAAATTAACACACTGCAAAGCCTGATCTCGATAATGATGCCTACTGCTCAATGATATGCTAAGGCAGCGAAATAGTATACCCATGGTTTATGCAACTTTTATGAATAGTAAGTATTAATTCGTCTCTCTATAACATATTTTTTTATTACTTATAATTTTTACACTGTGAATGTTACATTCTCCTTCTATAGAAAAGGCCTTTTTTCTTTTCTGGATTTAGTACGTCCATGGACTGTTTCACTACTGCAGTTGCTGGGCCAGGAACACCAAATTTCTGTGGCTGGGTTATGAAGACAGCAGTGTCCCAAAGAACAGATCAAACAAAAGTGTTCTTATTGGAATCATTGTGAAAGGAATAAAGAAATGGTGAGTCAAATATATTGCAGCTCCTTTTTTCTACCTGCCAAACTCCCTGTGCAACAAGAAAATATCTACATGTCTATCTGACCTAACTACCCAGTAAGTAATTTGGGCCTGCTGTACCCTGAGGTTTGTAGTCTGCAAGCTGAACTGGTCACTTTGACAGAGCCAAAGTTGGGGGGCAAATTCTCTGTTAAGCTTTTAAGAAGGATGAAAGAAACAGAACAAAGAAACTCCCTATTTGGATAATGATTTTTTAAGGGAACCAGGATTGTTAATTAAATGTTCACCTTTTCCAGAGTTCATTGAAAACTTTTTGGTTTGTTACAGTTCTGTAAAGAGACTCGTGACCGGAGTATTGGAAAACAGAAATATATGTGCATGGGTATTTTTTAAAATCACAACTGAGATCTCAAGCTTCCCTCCAATTGCTAAGTGGTAAATTTTATTTCTCACTTCTTGTATACACATCTAACACTCAAGATGGAACTGAAAAATACCCACAATTACAGAATGTGATCGCTCACAGTGGCTGAAGCCAATAATCCATCTCCTCATAGTCCTGCAGCATTAAGAACTGTAGGAAACTCTGCCGGGGTCTTCTGACAGGAAAACAGCTGCCAACCCAGGAGAAACACCTCTGTGAAGCTAAAAGGCCCAGCAGGACTCCAGTCCCATGGGACTGGCTAGGCTGCACCACCTGAATACAAGTGTCATGAAATCCTGATGGCAATAAAGGCAAGGAATCTTGTTAGCCACTGCAGTAGTGATGTCAGATGCCTCAGTTTTATCAATGGTAAAATTAATTAACCAATTATTATAAATGTCTATGTCTGCTTGCTGGTAGGAGTCAACACAAATTATTTATGAGAATTACAAAGGTTTCCAGAATCCGTGAGGTGTGCTGTAAGCTGTTTTCTTGTTAGAAACTCTGTTAATTGTGTGTATTAGAGAAAAAGAAAAAGGTGGTTCCGACCTGTCATGCCTCAGTGCCCTCATATCAACATACACTGTGGTGGGATCTGGTCCAGATGTTCCCTGCAAACAACAACATCAGCTAATCAGAACCTGAGGGCTGGGAGGAGAAAAGAGTTTTACCCCCCAAATAACCAAACATTCATTTCAGTGCTAATTATGCTAATCAAATGACAAGTTATATTTAAGGTATTCATCAAAGATCAGCTTTACAGAATCAGAACAAGCACTGGAAACATACCTACCATCAGGTACGTGTCACCTTGGGGTTCAGAAAAACATCAAGCAGTCAGACTACTTAACCAACACATGTCAACAGAGGTTCTATTTGCTACAAAATGCCAAGTAATCAGCACATGGATACATACAAAAAATGTTAAATACGTTTTGCCATATAAAGGAAGGCGGAAATCGCTGAGGAGACACAGTTTAATGGCAGAAGCACATGGTCAGGAATGTGAAGCATGGTTTACTGAGAGTCTTCCATACATGCAACAGAGAATATACTTGAAGCTAAAGATAGTAAAGGTAGCACGCATGACATGAACCAATCTGGACTGAAGGTCTGTTAAGCAATTATTCTGATCCTTTTCAGTCTTCCACTGCATAATTTAAATCCTTGCTTTATGTCACAATATTTAGTTACTTGAAAAGAGGCAGACTAATTTTAGTTTCCTTTCATGCAGAGATGATGCAGTCTTTAGGCCTTTCCACCCACAGCTTTTCTGCAGTTTTGCAGCCTGCTATGATCTGCCCTTATCCAAAACTTCAAACTCATCACCACTGAACATCATGTGAATTCTCAATGCTCTGGGCTAGGGCTCTTCCCTCTGCTGCAGACCTCGTGCCACTGCTAAGCACAAAGCTAGAAGAAAAGCACAACTTCATTTTGGACCACTGGAATGTCAGAAATTTTCTTTCAGCAGAGGAATTCTCCTAAACCTGGTAAACTCCAGATGTACAAACTCCTTTACATGTTATTTAGACATTTACTGCTTAAACCAGCAGGCAACATCAACTCCTAGTGATTTCTGTCCCATTTGGGTTACATTGTAGAGTATAATTCTTCACATTAGGAATCTTCACATCTAGGGCTAAGTTTTACATTTCTGCAGTGCTGGCTGGTAGTTCCACAATTTTTTGAGCACTAAAAGTTGCAATGGAGATCCACAAATAGGAAATTTTTGTATCTAAGGGGGAAAAGAATTACCACTACCAATTGATACTTACTGCACAGGTACTGATCATCACCCACCACCAGAGGAGAACAGGAGTAATAGAGCTGCACATGCATGTTAGCCTCTTTAGCTTGTTATACACAATACAAGGTACAATATCCTCTCTAGCTATAAACAACACGATTTTCAGTCTACTGGTAAACTCAGCAGTGTAACAGACTAGTGCTGAGTGGAGAACTTATTTTAAATATATGCAATGTTGAAAAGAAAAAAACAGAACCAAGGAAAAATTGGTTATCTTTAAAAATAAAACTAAAGCTGATTTGATTTGTAAAATAATGGAAACAGTCAAGCTGGAAAATCAAAGACAATCACTATGGTATTTATTATTTTCAGCATGAATGAAATAGTTACAATGGACATCTAATATTTGATGAAACCTGCATCCAGATAAAGCTATAATGGACTTATTTATAATTTTATAGAAGGATCTGAAAATCCCCAAATCTCCAGACTCAATTTCTAGTCTGTCCCACTGTTGGAAGCTGATAGGTGGGTATTGAGGGAACATGAAAATCCCCTACCTGCTCGGCCAGCTTCCCCAGCCTGTGAGGCTATAGCAGCAGGAATAGCAGGGATGAGGGAGAGAAGGAAATAAGGTAACACAAGACGAAAATAACAATAAAAAATGGGAATGAAGGGTGGGAGAAAAAAAAGAGGAGAATGCAAAAAGCAGGGAGCAAAATAAAAGAAAAACAATGTCAAATACAGGAATTTTACAAATTAACCATTATACCATTAAAGGTTAAAAAAAGTAAAAAATGAGGTGTCAACATTTTAGTAGAGCAACAGAAGAGACAGCTGTAGACTGCTAACCTCGGACAAACAGACTTAAATGGTTTTAGGACACTACAGACAATGTTAGTGGAAAACACGTGTCTAGCATACTGATTTTTTTGTCGTTGTTGTTTTTGTTTTTGAAGTCATTAAACATTAAGGCCCTGCTATTTAAATGCACTTTAATCCAGTGAGAGTTCCAGGTCTGCCATTTCACTAGTAATAAAAGTTTGTAAGTGATGTACTCTGGAAATCAAAAGTAAGCTCTCTTTTAGGAAAAAAATTAAAATTAGTATATAACAGAGAAAGATACTTACACCTTCTTGCATACAGATTAACCTGATCCTAAAGTGAAATAAAATCAAGGCTTGGTGCATAATCTAACTACTGGAAGATCATAAATAGAGTAACTTCAGAGCCCAATAAGTCTTCATTCATATTTGTTATGATAAACAGTTTAATACATATAAAGAACAATAAAGTTAAAAGCTGATGAAACCCCATCAGTTCTCCTTCATGACTGATAGCTCAGCAAAGAGACAAAAAATCCTCAGCGGTGCCTAGTCCTAAGCCACTACTATCACGTGGAGTATCTAACACCAGATGGCTGCTGTGGGATTTGCCCTACAACTTGTGAAAACAAACAGCTCTGAAAGCCCTGGCATCCCACGTTCCTCTCACCAGACTTCTGAATGCCAGCAGAGCTAAAGACTGCAGGAAGCTGCCACAGCAACACCTGAAGACAGGTTTATTTTGGTTGCAAAGGAAGATGAAACATTTTAACAAAATAGGATGGATCTGCTTATTACATTGGTGCCCCAAAATAGTATTACTAATAATCCAGGCTGAACACTGCAGTGTAACTGCAAGAAAGCAAGAGAATTACTGAAATCCAGCAGTTATATAATTCATTGCCTGTGACTATACTGCAGGTCCAGAAAGGATTTTGAGAGTACCAGAGTCTCATATGGCTTTTAACTACAGAACGGCTTGAGAAACAGCAGCGGAATTATCAGCACCATCCTTCTGTGGCCAGTTGCAGCTGGAATACTCTGAAAAGTATTTCAAAAGAAGCAGAGTCTAAGCCAAGACCAGAATGACTGACTCAATTTGTCTGTGCACATTTATTTTGAGAGACAGGGATAGAGAGCATCTGTTATGCTGGTAACAGGGAAAAACAACTTCTGGAGTATCTGATATTTACTTAGGACATGCCTGGTAGTGTTCAAGGAAACAAAATGGGACATACAGAATTTTCTGTCTGAAAATGGTTATATCATAAATCACATCTCTTGGACTAAATAAATCTCCTGCCCATGCACAGGCTGCCACTGGTGAACCATCCCTGGTCTGAGCAAATCTCAGCAATATGGCAGGCTTTTATTCTCTGGGAAAACATTGCAGGTCACAACTGCTTAAAGGCCCACCCCAAAAAGTCGGCTGTAGGGCTGACCACGTGCCAGGACTCAGTCCATACCTAATTTCCAGTCAAGTCAAAGGCCAAGCTGCATGCTCTCCCTTCTTCCCTCCCCAGAGTGAAAAACCAGGAACTAGGCTATTAGAAGTCCTAAGAATTTAAATATAACTGGGGTTTTGGGTTTTCTTTCACTATCTAAGGATGTGGCCTCAGTGTTTACTCCGAGTCTACTTCTGCTCCAGTGATGCTCAGAAAAGGAATTTTTGGTGTGCACTTGGCGATCTCACCTCCGCAAGCACAGCGGCTGGAGCTGTGAAAAGAACTTCATGGCATGACTCACAGCAAAGGTGGGAAAGCAGAATCTGAGGGAGCTCACCCAGAGCTGTAGTACATTGCTAAGAGTGAATCATACCTCTGACACAGTGCAGTCTCCTGCAGCACGCTCTGCAGACCTACCCTTTATTACTTTTAATATAGAAGATCCTCAGAGAGTGTGATCTATCACTAAGTAAAAAGAAATATTGACTTTAAGCCCTAAATTGAGTAACAAAGATTCCTTTGCCAGACAGTGAGGAAAGAGTTCATTTCATGTAACTTCAGCCATCAAAGAAGAAATGTGCAGTATAAGGTAGGAAGAATCTCCTGATGGTGATGGATCCCATCCCCAGATGGGTACCTGAGATGTCTCTTGAAGTATTTCTGTGATTCCACTGACTATTGATGGATATGGGATAACTCACTTAACCTTGCAGTCTCAGTTAGAGGAGATAGAAAAGAAGCAAGATGAATCCAGCTCTCCTTAGCTTGGACAGATTTGCTAGTACATTTTCAGGGTTAACTAAGGAAAATTAACAACTTCTAGAAGTTTTCCCTCAACTGAAATTGAGTAGCAGGTTGAATAAAATGAAAATATTTATTCCAAGTGTTTAAATGGAAATTAGCTAAAATCCTAGAGAACCATCTGTGCTGTTGTAAGAAACAGGCTACTTTTCATATCTATTTTTCTCTCTCTCTCTCGAATGCTAAGATGCTAGTTAATGAGAATTAAAATATGCTAGATGCAATCTTTTCATCTCACTAATCCCTGGACCATTATTTTTGACTATACAGCCATAAAAGGTCAGATATTAATAGTATTTAAGTGCCTAAAGATGGAGGGAATTATTTATTTTCAAAAGCACATCTCTAAAAATCTAGTCCAAAATGACTACATCAAAGGAAGCATACTAAATTTCCTCTCAGTTTGAAAGGAAATGAATACAAATGACAACGCATTAGTCTGTCAGTGATCACAACCTGGAAATTAAGATAATTTGGTAGACTAAGACTCTTTTGTACCAAAGGGATTATCACAATGATTTCCTTTTTAAGGTAATCTTTAATAAAATGTTAAATTCTGCTATACACAGACATACAAACACACATAAATGTACATACACACCCTCCTCCTCTTCCTTTTTGAGGGGTGAACTGTAAAAGCTTTCTGGAAAAATCAGTATACCTTTCCCTTGAAACATTTGAGTCTTGGATTTGTCTACAAAATTGGAAATCAAGAAGGTATCAAAGATAATACCCGGGTTGTGTTAGAGGTACCCCTTAGAGAAGAAACCTGGATAGGCTTTTTTTGCTGGTATGGGTCAGTAGCTGAATACTGAGATATGTTTAGTAAGGTGATTAGTAGATACATATTTTAGAAACACTGCAGAACAGACTGGATCACCATTATCCCTGTGGAAGATGGTGTTCCAGGTACCATGTGCTGATCTCATAGACGACATAATTTGGAAGAAAAAAAGCAAAGGCAGATGCTATTGACTCAAATATCTTGAGAAGTAGTTTTATGCAGTGTGAAGAATCCAGAAATCATAACCCATTTCTGGAACATATTTGGGACAATACTAATTGTAGGAATATTGTTGATGGGGGATTAAAATTTATTTTGTTCCTCAGCTGAGAAAACAGAATAGCCCACAAGCTATTCTGGAATACCACTAGCCATAAACTTCCAGACAGTTTGGAAAGAGCATTCAATCTAATTCAGTATCCAGTCCCTGGCAATGCCTACTGCCAGATGCTTCAAAACATGCAAGCCTCTATCTTTATATTCTCTACCAAAATGACATGTTTTGTGGTGATGCTTGCAAGTAAAACCTTTAGTAATTTTTCAAACACCTTTAAAACTTGCCAAACAAGGCTCAGCTCAAATGCTTCAAAAACAATTCTGCTTGGGAGGATAATGTTACTACAAATAGCCTGTCCTGAAATGGCTTTTCTCCATTCCAGCCACACTACTCTTTAGACACTGTTTGTCTTTTAGTTTATCTTATGGACTGAGATGCCACATCTTAGTAGAACTCAAGAAGCCTGACAGTAAACTGTACAATCAGCCCAGCTGTTTAACCATCTCACTCAAGGCTCACATTCCGTGCTGTTCCTAAATCCATAGGCACTATCATTAATAACATTCCTTCAGAGATTTACCCACTTTTACAGTTTGATTCAACAACTCAAGAATTTCTGTAAAGAACCATCTAAGAAGCAACCTTCAGCTAAGGAGTTAACACAATCAAAAGGCAGATGTACATAGTCAAGCCATAATCCAGTCTACCTCCATGCTGATTAGGACTTCCAGTTTCTCTAAGTGTAGTCAGCTTTCCTGCATGTTTGCAGTGGGTTGACCTAGTCAGCAGCTCAGTACCCACCCAGCTCCCTGTGGAACAGGGAAAGCACAGGAAGAGCAAAAGTGAGAAAACCCCCAGGTCAAGATGAAGACAGTTTAAAGAGTGAAGGAGAGAGAGAAACCCAAGTGATGCAGAAGCAATCACTCATCACCCCCCTTGAGCAGAACGATGCCCAGCCAGTCTCTGAGAAATGGTGACTTTGGAAGACCAACCACCCTTTTTCTTTAAGGCTGAGCATGACATTATGTGGTATGGGACATCCCAGGTCAGCTTGGGACAGCTTTCCTGGCTTTATCCCTTCCCAGCTTCTTTCTCCTCCAGCCTGCTTGCTGCAGGGCAGTGGGGTGGTCGTTCAGGGGGCACAGAGAGAAATGGGGACAGCCCTGATGCTGTGCAGGACTGCTCAGCAGGAGCCCAGCCACTGGTGTGCCCCCAACACTGTTCAGTCACAAACCAAAATAGAAAACCAAAAACTTCTAAGTGAAACAATCAGCATGAACAGTCCAGAGATCAGTGCACATATGAAATGGAGATTTTCAATACTGACAAGCAAACTTCTGCAGCTAAAAATTTTCCCTTCTAATCTACGGCATCCTTCAAGTCTGGTCCCTGCATCTACCAAAAGCCAGAAAAGTTGTCTTTCAGAAGCAGCTCCACCACAGCAGCAGGGGAGAGATGACAGGCCCCACCCTGAACTGTTCCCAATGAAGGTATGGCATCATTTACCTCCTTCCCCTCCTTTCTAAAACTTTATTCCTGGAGAATATTTATGGTAGCAATTACAGAATGGCAAACCAAACAACTCTACCTCTGGGCCACAGAATGACTTTTAACCCTGCTCAGCTTTGCTGTGTCTTATGCTTGACAGCAATAATTAAAGACAGCCTAGGCTGTAGGGATGCTCTGCTGCAGTCAGAGAGAAAGCAAGCAGCTGGAGGTGTGGCACACCTCCTTGTATTCATATCCTGGTAACACTAAAAAGGGCAAGAGGCTAAAGCAGGCACAGACACACTGGTCTGTGCTGAACACATAACCTGTGTTTGTCAGATTTTTTTGATAAAATAAAAAATATTTACATTTACAATCAGAAAAGGAATAGCAGATTCTTATCTGCATTGTCACTGACAAGATCTGTTGTGACTTCCACACTGAAGCAGGTACCCATGTGACCTTCATGAGAAATCCTTCATGTAAACCAGGGGTAACTGCCAGCTTTGAAATGTGGGATGGACCACTCAGAGTACAGGCAAGTCCTACTGAGGACACAGTGACTTTGAAGAGGTTAGAGACATGGTAGATGACAAATGGATATGGGACTTCCCAGCAAGAGCAGCTGCCAATGCAGAAGAAGATTCTTTTAGTATTTAAAAGGTTATTAAATTAGAAAACATATTACACCTGAGTAGGACACCTATGGTATTATTACAGGATATGTGAAACTCTGGAACCAGATTTGGAAGGACAGAAGGAGATCAAGAGTCATAAAAATGAGACTGAGATCAGGAAAGCATGTATTAAGGTTTTTTATCTATTTATCAAAATTAAGATGTGTATTAGATGCATGACAGAAATGAGATTCTTATTCTAGATTTGAAAAATGTAATAAAATAAAAAAGGCTGGATCTAATGCCAGATAAATTTAAACTAAAAATAAGGCAAAATTAATTAAAAATGGAACACCTTAAAAAAAAGCAAGTTAACTTCCATCACATGAAGTCCTCAAAGAGAAAATAATATATTCCAGATCAGCCTAAAACTGTTTTCTTGGTGCATTTATTGCTGGTTGAAAAACCAGACACTACTCAGAAATTCAGACCGGATAGCTACAGTCCTCCATCAGTCATTAAAATCATGACTCAATAAAGATTCCTAGCGAATGGATGTTACATCCTGTATTATTCTTGGGAATTTTCTTCTCATTAGAGGATCAAAACAGAAGAGATATCGCAAAATAATTTTCCTTGTGTGCAGAAAATATCTATCGAGTTCAATAGGTAATGGTTGGGAGTATTTCACAAACAGAAGGAATCCATTTGGTAACATACTGAAGTAAACACTTGGAAACTGTAGTTTACATGACATGGTTACATACTGGCTTTGGAGGACAGAGTACACATTCTGTCACTGTCAGGTGCCTTTCTGAATTACTGTATTCATGGGCAGAATAAATGCTATGATTGCAACATGAGAGGGATGTAGTTGACGAAGTAACAGAAATTTACTACCTTTGTATGCAAGAACATTAAGTACCACATGCATTTGCTTAGTATGCCTACGACCAAACAGCCAAAGGAAATACAATGAATGCTTCTTACTGAAAACCATTTCCTTAAATAACTTTGAGCTTAAGGAGTGAAAAATCTTACCTGCAAACATATTGCCAGGTTAACTCTACAGCCAAGTGATGTGCTGACAGCCCGTGGATGGAGACCCAGGTCTTTAAATAACTTTGAAAATGACTGAGTAAGAGCTATTCGAGGTCGTTCTTCAGCCACCACTACGCATGTCCGTACACGTGAAAGGTCCAGTCCCCTTGCCTAGAAAGAAGTCAAAATGTAACAAAGGCCACTAATGGGCAGATTTAATGCAAAACAGTAGTTCTTAAGTGTATTATGCAGGTAATATGAGTCAAGAGGAATAGCAGAACACAGGCTAAGGTATCCGTACAGTTTCCATCTTTCCTGGAGGCCAGATGGCCAGATGACACTCTAATAGCTGAAGATGCACATACTTGCTTGTCATCTCAACATTAGCACATAGGAAATGATGGGCATGCTAATTCTGAAGGGAGGGGATGCTATTTCCCCAAATTAATTCAGACGACAGTGAATAACAGCAAACAGGAAGCAATGTCTAGACTTGGAAAAACTGATTAGGAAATTATTAAGCGAGAATGGTAAAGGCTGGAGACATCATAAATATCAGTATCTCAAGATTCAATTTATTTCAGTAGCACACAGGAAATTCCAGGTGATTTCAGATATTTAGCTGGCTACCTGGCTTTTAATTCTGGGAGAAAAAGGAAGATATACCCTCCTCTCCATACAATGAGGACCACCTAGTTAAAACAACACAGTACTTTCAAGCATGTGATTATTTAACGACAGGGATGAAAACCAAACTAGTACTTCATATAACCAGGGCACTCAAAAAACACTACACTATGTAGCACTCCTTGAGGCTCTTGGACATTTACACCTCTGTTTTCCAACACTTGCCTATCAACACAGGCTGCAACACAGATCAGAAAGCCTAGGTAAATAAAAACCTTTCCTTGATGTTTAACAGCCCTGTGATCAGAAGAATGACTGGTATTGATACACAGCCTTTGGCAAGGAGTAACGTGGCTTCTGTGGAAGCTGCCTGTGCCCTCTGATGATTTTCTCCTCACAGCAGACAGTCAGCAGAGTGTTCAAGGCTCCCAAACCCCACCATACAGGTGGCAGGGCGTGCAGGACAGCAGAACCACTCACCTTCAGTGACTCTGTTTGCGACCCGAGTCCCTTAGTACAGAGCTCCATGACTGAATAGGAACAAAAAGTGTCTCTCACTTTGTACTGACTCACGGCAAGAAGCCACAGGGCGGGATTGGTCTCCAGTTCTGAGGGAGGAATCAGAATAGACTGGTGTCCTGAATAAACGCTGCAAGACACAAGATTCATTAACACACACTAAACACCAGTGTCCATAGACAAGCCATGGGGAGCTTGAATAGACAGTTTATCACAGCACTGGATGAACCATGTGGAGCCTTACAGTGCTCCACAGCTCCAGAAGTATAACATGATGTTTAACCCTGGTTTTTTGTCATACTTTCAGAGTCTAGGATGAATCATGAGAACTGCAGGCAGAATGTGCTCCTAAACTACTAATTTACTTAAAATTCCTGTGGACTTTGCTGTTGAACTGTACCAAAGAGAGCAAAATAGCTCAGTTATAAATGGTGTGAATAAGCAGTACAATAATATTAATAAAAATTAAGCCTTGCTGACAAATACTTTGGATTGAGTAATTAGCATTTTAAGAGACCTTGACTAAAAAAGTACTTTATTGCTTAATATGGAAAAAACCTGTCTCCTGCTAAAGGAAGCAAGAGGTTTGCAATAATTTTCAAGGGAGTAAATTTGGCCCCAATTCAACAACCCTTGCGGCTTTAAATTTCTTCTGTGAAAGTTTCATGAACTTTTGAAACTTAAATATACTACATCTCTTGTATACTGGATACTCACTGAGCAAAAATACTGCTAAAATACACTTATCAGGGCCCTGATGGAAACAATTATGTCAGAGCTAATTTCTCTGGTATCTAAGATTTTCCCCAAGGGAAAAATATTCCCAGTTTGATGAGTTTATTTCCCATGGGTTCTGTGTTGTTCACTCATCTCACTCAGGCAGATTTACCATCAATTTTACAGTCCACTCACATCTCAATTTGTATTCTGTAGATATTTCCAATTTGAATGGTGACAGCGTAAAGCCTCCAAATCATAGAAGTTCTGAGAAAGGACCATAAAAGCCCCTGAGATTTATCATGCACAAAAGAATTTCATTTGTGACTTGAAAATTGAAATGCCAGCTTGGTAAAGTAAAGTCGATGTTTTCAAATCCAAGTGTCTGAGGTAAGACATGAAATGGAACTTTATTTTCAGGAAAATGAGCATCTCTCTAACACTGGACATCAGGACACCTTTGCAATTCTTGCAGATGGGCTGCACACACTCACACAGGTTCCCTCCTCGGTTAGTGAGTGCCCCCACTCCCCCAAACCCAGATGAGAGTGCTTTCAAAAGCTGTGCCATGTAGAGCAAGGTTTGTGTGACCTGGATGTCTTTACTTGGTACGATAAAGGCAAAAAAAGGTGTACAAGTCCAGCCACAACAGCAGTTAATAATGCAAATTGTTTAGGTCTCCACTGGAGTAGGAGCCTGATGATGTCATGGAATATGTATGAACTACAGTTCAAACAATTTCATTTATCATAGAGGAGAAATTTTATCTTTGACTGCTTGTCCCCATTTATGCCACTCTGGGTGATTCATGACCAGTGGCTTCCATGGAGAGATGTGCTCTGGGATGGGGCTGACACGATGACCACAGCATGGGGCAGGCAAATGAACCATTACACTTTTATGGAATCAGAGTAAGTATCACTGAACCTTGAGCATGTGCTGCATAAACATGTGAAAAGAGATCTTGGCAATGTTACTCAAGCCTGAAAGGGGAATGCCCTGAGCTCAAGTGAAAGATCACACCAGTCAGGGAGTAGTACCAGTTTTTAGAATAAATAATACCTGACTCTTTCTTTCTTAGCCAATTCTATTAAGTTTTTCAGAGACGTAAGACCAACAGACCTTTTAGCTTAGGGCTTCACAAAGAATCAAGGTGTGCAATCTGTCTGGTAAATACATAATTCTTACAAACAGGAAGCTGTAACCACTCATGTAAAAGCCTGGGATGGGCTCCAATCTGTACAAATATGGTATACAGAGATTCACTCTCAAACCCTTCCTCCTGCCCCTGAAATTCTCTAGTTGATGCAACGAGTATCAGGGGAAAAAAATTATCTGCACAATAAATACCTCAGGAAACATGATGCCAGGGTGTCAAATGTCAGAGAATTATTACTCTCAACCACATCAAGATCCCTTAAGTATCACTTATTCAACTGGGCAGACATACTAAAATCAAAACCAAATCAAAAGAACAAACTTTATCCCTGTACTGAAAAGTGTTCCCACAAACTCCACAGTAAAATGGGAAAAGAAAGCTGCATTGCTTTGGTAGGAAAACAAAAAATTGATTCCAAATGTATTTTACCAGAAAATCATTTAAAATAGCAGAATTTACACCAAAGACAAATGTTTTCCCCCTCAGCAACACTAATGTGTGGGGACGAACTGTCTACCTCTCTTGACCAACTTATGGACAAGAAAGATACTTGGGTTTGCTCCCACCAACAGTCCTGCAGCAAAGCATGAGGATTTGGATGCAAAAAAACCCATCTTCTTCAGACTGAGGGGTACAAATACTCTTATGATCAGGCTTAGACTAAAAAAATTACTCCAGTTAGACTGAAACAAATTAAGATGTTGCTTGCATGTTTTCTGAGTTTTCTAATGCCTCAAAAATACTATGGAGTTCAGGATCAAACTGCATAGCAGAAGGAAATATCTAGCAGGCAGGAAACTTTCTGTGGTGGAAAGCCTCACATGTGCTGCTCTTGTCTGCAATACACAAACGTACAGCCAGCTGATACCATGCCTGGAAACTTCATGCCCAACACAGCCTTTGCCTACTGAACTGTGGTTTAATAATCCATGCATATCCTCTGATTTGCTAGAGCAGTTGGTGGAGCTACAAGAAGAACTACAAAGGCATAATTGTGGGGTGATTGTGCCAGTTCCACAGCTGAAGTGGTTTATGCAGCACCTGGTCACCACGACATCAACCATAACTTGGCTCAGCTCCCTGAATCAATCTCTGAAACATTACGCAGAATCTGTGTTTCAGTCCAAGCCACAAAATGCTCCTGATAGCTACATATCTGTGCAAATTCACAGATTTATACTCCCCTGAGAAGCTATCACCTGTGTTTTGGTGAAGAGAAGCTGAGGAAAAAATACCCTGGCACAGCTGGTTGAAGCATTTCTACCATTCTGGTGGTTTCAAATCACTGTGAGATGTTAGAGGCCATTTGCTTATCATGAATGCCAAACACCACACAGAGGACCATGGGCTTGAACAAACTGCAGTTGTGCAAGGCTGCTTTGGAGATGCTGGATGAAGCTTGATATGGCTCCAAACCCATAGAAAGCTCTGTCAATGCTGCCTCCATGTAATTCTAGGTATGGTAGAGTTAATCCTGAAACTGAGGCACTGAACAAGGTGAGGCAGTTCCATCTCACCTTGAAACATCATAGTTAAGATGGTTAAGCTGTCAGCTTGGCTATTCTCATACAGGAACAAAGAAAATCACGGTGAACACTGCGGCAGCAGGGGGATCAACGGGATATTGGGAAAACTTGGGAGTTTAAATATAAACTGTTGAACCTAAATTCCCCTTTCTGAGATTGCAACAATATATGATACAATGGACTAGGTGCAAGATTTAGTTATATAAATACTGGGAAGGAATTGTATCAAGATTGTTTCTTCCATTGGTGCAGAAAACTGCATCACAAAAGTATCCACCTCCTGATGCAAGTCTTGACAACAGGAGCAGACACAGTGCAGAGCATCCCTTGTCACAATGACTTTTGGCATGCAGATTCAGAGGGAAATGCCAGGGTGGCTGAGGTGGGAGATCACCTTTTAGAAATGTTGTCTTCCTTTAGGGAACTGCAGAGCAATCCAGGGAAAAAAAGCATTCATGTGGTGGACAAGGCCTTGGATTGTGGCAGTAAGTGAAGAGCCTTGTCTGCCTGCACTAAGCAAGGGCTGCCCAAGGACATGAATCCTCCAGGTAAAAGCACCAGGATGCATTTTGGTATGACGGCACCATCTGATCACAACACTGGCTCTGCTGCTGGCAGGCTGTTTTGGCAGCATATGGAGATTCCTGGAAGGACCTTTTGGCACTTAACTGTTCCACTGAATTGGAGCTTTATCCCATATTGTGCTGAGGCAGATTAGCAGAAAAAGCTGAGGTTTTATTATAGTTCCAAAAATTTCAGCAGGCCAGTAAGTGCTGACAATGGCAAGTGCAATTTCCAATTGCATTCTGGCAGGTTACTGACCCACCACTGCCCTTACCCCTGGGTCCTTGCCAGGTGACATGAGCTGCTTCCCCACTTCACTGGAGGAGGCAGGTGGGTACTGCTGAATCCTGTCAAGCATATGCATTTGGTTTCTGCATTTCTACACATGATATTTGGCATTTGGTGTTGAGGGACAGGTATGGGAACTGGGTGCTTGGTAGAGCAAAAGTCTTCACAATCACCTGGACCAGAGCTTGTAGGGAGGACAGTACAGGCTATAGAGGACAGTGCTTAGGCATATATCTCTCTTGGGCTTCAAAGGACTTGGGCAAAAATTAAATCTTCAGTTCTGGAGACCCACCATGTACTAAAAAAAATGGACTTTTGGAGAAAAAGTAACCACCACCTGCAGAGTCCAGAGATGACGGCTGGCACACAGCACTCCAAGAACATGACTGCACATGGTAAGCAGATAACCCATCAGTACCAGAGACAGCAAAAGACCACTGCTCAGCCTTTAGCATCATTCTGGTTCCTTATCACCATCTCTCTTGCCCCACTTACTCCCCCATGTACAGGCATGTCTCCAGAGGTGATAACAGTAAGTCTGCCAGCTCATCTCAGAACTCACATATCAAGGTGACTCAGGGCTTTCAGCTGCCCTTGAACCTTCCAGACTTGAGGGAGGTTTAACAGTACTGTTATAATGTGGAAGGAAAGCAAATTGCCTCTTCCACAAATTGCCACTGGCAACAGACTCTGCAGGAAACTGGCACACAGCAGTATGAGGGCAGACAACACACCTTCACACTCCTCCTGGGCCAATTATGCACTTTGCAAAATACATGACAGATGTTTATGTTCATATCCTTCACTTCCCATGCCAGGGTTATCCAGTTCTGATGTGGGATTTAGGCTTCTTTATGCAGTCTTGCCTTTAGTTTGCTGCACATGGGCTGGAAATTGGGGGAAATGCTCATGCCTGCCAGTTATCTTCAAGTTAGCCTAAAAAACCTAACAATAATTAGTGATTCCTAACACAATAAACCTTCCTAAAATGCAGTTCTCCTGTTGGTGTTGCAATCCCTTGCTCACTTCTTGCACAGTTCCACCTGTCTGGTTACTAAGAAACCTTGCAGACTTTTGCAGCAGAAGCTACCTGGCAGTACCACTGTGGATTTTGGCTTCATGCTATGGAACAGAGGCAGCAGGAGCAGGATAGGAGAAAGCACCTTCCCTGGAAAGCCTTCCCTGGACCATTTCACAGCAATCGTGTTATTTATTGCATGGCCACTGTGCACCAGAAAATTCAGTTCCTCTGGTCCAGTCTGAGTCTCACTGACTTCCACTATTACAAGCTCAGTGTCTGAGAATATATATAAAATTTATTTAAAATTATTAATGTACTTAATTTTAATTTGAGCAAGGACAATTCTGTCTTCCAGCAGTAAAAGTAGAACTGCAATTTGAGTTGGCTTAGCTGGGCTAAAGTAGAAGGAAAATTCTTACTCGATTGCATTACTCAGCAACTATCAATTAAGTGAATCCTCACTAATGAACTGCAGAATGCTCTATTCTGCCCCACAGTGACAATCATTAAGACAGGGACATCTTAATTTCAGGAAGCATTTCTGAACAATGGGATTTAGAATTCATTTTTTTTTTTTACATTTGAGGTCTTTGGCTTTTTTTTTTCCTTTTAAAGAATGTAATACATTTTAAAATGTAATGCAATGCAAGTCAGAATACTAGGATCACCTTCTCAGAATGGATAAATGAGATTATTAAAGAGAGAAACACAAAGATAATGTATTCTTTTATTGAATCATTAATAAGAACTCGTTAAAATTAGGAAGTTAGGGGGTTGTGAACTCACATGGGGCTGATGTCTGCTGCCACACCCAGGACTTGATGTTCAGTGATAAAGGTTCCAAGGAAACCCTGCTGGAGCATGAGGCCAGTTTAGAGGGAACAGTTCTTTTTAATGTATTGCTCTGCTTTGCAAGGTTTCTTTTCTTTATTATTTTATAACCTTTAGGCCATAAAATAATAAATTTTTTAAAAATAAAAAACTTTGCAAAACTATGCAATATATTCCAAACTTACCAAAGGGCTGGCTCCATGCTCCAGCAGCTTTCCTAAGTAGCTTTGACCTCACAGAATGGGGCATTCTGGGGCACCGTAGTGGAGCAGGCCAGCACAACGTCTAAGCACCTACAATGGGGATAAAAGGTTAGTTTTTCTTTCAATTCCTTAGTCAATGCCTCCTTTGGTCTAGTTAATAAAGGAATTTAAATATACTTTTAACTGCACCCAGCACAGGAGGTTTCTCTTGCTTCCTGCTGGGCTCTTAAAACAAAGAGTTCCTATTTAACTCTCAAAAGCCTCTAGCTTATAAAAAATTGAAGACCTAACTTCATTTCCATATGCCATTAGAAATATTAATTTAGTTAATGGAAGTGGTGACAAGACAATCATAAGTTTCGAGCAGAATTCTCTGAGTTAGAAATCTGGGTTGAAATGTTGTCTGGATCCAGTTATACTGAACCACAAAGGGTAAAATGCAAAGTCACAAAATTTTAAGTTATGAGCAGTAAGAGCCTTGTAAACTCCAGGATGCGTTTTTTTCCTATGACATCAAATAATACTCATTTCTAAAATAGTAATGAAATGGAAATTAGGTTTGTAAGTGGAATTAATTAGGCTGTATCTGGTGCCAGCTTTCTCCAAGTGACCATCGCAATTCTAGCAGCCCGAAGTTTTTCTGATTTAATAGGAACAGGGGATTGTGGCAAAGAAGAGATTGATGTGATGGTTCACAAGACTAGAGTGTTGCTGGCCTGATCTCAGTTCCTTCAACTCCCTTGTTTCCTTCCTCTTTTTTGAAAATGGTATATAAAATTTTCTATTCCTTCTATAAGCTACAAATGACCGCAGACTCTGATTGCTTTCTCCCAGAGGCTTGCTGCCTTAATTCACTTGCCAGTCATAAACAATCTTCTCCTTCTGAAAGGCTGAATACTATCAGTATTGGGAAGGACCTAAGGGCAGCAAATGCATACTTGTTGGAAAAATGGTTCTAGAAGAAGAAGAAAAAAATTTGTATTCAGGAGAGTCTCGGGCACCACAAATTACTTGGGTTTTAGACTAGTCAACATTTGTCTGTGTTTTATGGCTCTATCATGATGTTGCATAGAAGTTATTCTTGGATGCTGTGTGCTCCAGCACTATCCTATACAATGATACATTCCTTAGCTAAACTCTCCTGTGGTGCTGTACAGTCCTTCCCTGGCCTAACAGTGCTGACATCAGTTCATGCTGGAACACTCGAGTCTTTATCAGAAATAGTCACCTGACTTTAAAAAAAACCAACATTTTAAAAATTAAACTTAAAACAGAGTGATTTAATTAAAATCTCAAAATTTCTGAAGTTTTTTTTCTGCAGCCTCAATAGTTTTACTTTTATGTTGGGTAAATGAAACGCTGAAAACCAAAAAGTTTTTCAAAACAAAGGCAATGCTAATCTCTATGTAAAACTCAAAATATTATTAGGCAAGTATAACTTAAATCAAAAGAAACTGATCAAGAATGAATAAGATAATACTGTTAATCTTTGGCCTATTTAATATATAATAACAAATATTTTAAAAGGGCAATAAAGCATGCCAATAGCCGACTTTTAAATAACAATAATTGCTGAAAAGAAGTTGTTGCAGCTGTTATCAAATAATACTTCCTTCAGCTATTTAGTAAATTGGTACAAAGTTTATCCAAAGTATTTTTAATGCCATGGATTATCTTCATTTTAGTAACTAAAAATAGCAGAACTGCTAACACCAAAGAATTTTCTGTGGAGAGTGCAAAGATATCAGACTACTGTGACTCTGAGATGCTTTCATCAAAATGGGCTCCATCAACACTCCCACAGTTATTTTCCTTTGCCTCTGCATCAACCCAGCCAACTTAAAAAAAAAAAAATTAATAGACCTGCTTTCAGTAGCTGAACTGTAGCTTCCCTGGAGTATAGACATAGACAGAATTGTTATTTCAAAATGTATTAACCAAAAAAGCTGATTCGCATTTCACTAGAAACATTTTGTTCTCTGATAATTTCACTATTACCATAAAAGTACCTGCAAAAAACCACACTTCTGTGTCTGCAAAAACCATATCCTGAAAGTCCCACAAATGAGGAAGTCCCCTGATATCTACTCCTGCTTTCAGATAAGAGAATGAAAAAGAGGACACAAGGAAACCCCTTCCTTAAGGTAATACTGGTAAAGCACTGATTTCATCAAATGAAACAAGCCACACTCTGCAGAGACAGCAGTAAAGTGGCAGGACGTCAATGAGCAGCTGTGTTGATGCTCTCTACTTCCAAGCCTAAATACCTACGGCCATGCCCCGCTCAAACAAACCTCATCCTCCATACAGCAGGTTCTGTATAGCTTCCAGCAATTCCAACTGCCTATGGCAGTCCCAGAGGCACTGTCTGTTCTTCCCATCCTTTCATCACTCACATCATCCGTTCTGTTGTGCTACAGTGCAATGGAAACCGTGTTTCAGAAACGGCTGAGGAGAAGCCTCACCTGCAGAGGCACCAGAGGACAAACCCAAGTCCACAGTAGGGGTCCAAGCAGATCGCGACTTCCCGGGAGGGATAAAGCTCACACTGCAGCTTAATAGAACGACAAAAGGCACTAGTGGCTGCATGAGACATCTGAAAGACAACAGCAAAGCAATTAAAATGATCAACTGTGTCATTGGAAAGCTCAATCTCAGACTGTTCCAAGTGCTTACATCAATTACAGGATAAAACCACCAAGTAAATATTGACTTTCTGCTCAGTGTAAGCACACAGGTAATTTATATCTTAGAAAACATAATTTTCCTTCAAGAGGGCATCCACATAATTGTGAAAGGGGAGAGGAGACAATGAATGGTAAGTTTGAAGTGATTTAGGAAGAAAGCTGTGAGTGGTTTAAAGATGTGCTCCAAGCTGTATGCAAAGCTAATAATAACATGCTACAATTCCTGGAAGAATAAAGGAATTAATGACTGAATTAAACATTTTGTTGATCATAAGTACCATATTTTAAAGTACATATTTCTTAACAAAATAAATAAAAAATGCCAATGAACTTTTTAAATTGAAAGGAATTTTGCCAGCAAAACAGTACTAAGGACCTAATCATTCAGCCCTAAAAATCCCAATAAACTTAGCAAAGTTTCTGTAAATAAATATCTGTAAAATATCTGCATGTTATCCAGCTCCTAGTTGAGAAAAAGACTCCTAAAATTTTGGTAAGAAAGCTCTCAAAGATAAAACAAGCAGAAAGTAGAAATAAAAAACCTGATCCAAAGGAAATTATTTTGATTTTTTTCCTAGTATTAGGATGCTTTCCACACTCACCCATCCTGACTTACAAGTTCTAATGACAACAGAACAGGAAAATATCTTTTAATGTTTGTCCTCTCTACTAGTAACAAGAAAGACACCAGTGTTAGAAACACAGCCTGAATAGGATTTAACTTACCAAACCTTTGATCTCTGCCACATAGGGAGCTGGTTGCTTTATATACTGCTCACTGAGAGTCAGTGGAGGAAAATGGGCACTTGGAAGGTAAAATTTATTTGATCTTAAAGTAAACAGGGGAATAAAGCTCCAGAAGTGACTTTTTCTCCATTCCAAAGACAGCCATAACTGAGGCTGGATGTGTTCCAAGTGATGCAAAAGGACCAGTTCAGTATGGGTGTCTGTATGGTGATCATTTGCAGTCTGCAGATTAATTCTGCTCAAGCTGAATCAAGACCACTTTTTCACCCAGGATTAAACCGAACTCTATTGATACAGAACTGATAATCATAATTATTCTGTGAATTTTTACACCATAAAAATTGTGTGCAAGCTGTTGAAAATGTTGAGAGTGACACAAGTGGAATCTACTACTTTCAAAGTGATTACAAAACATTTACCAACTTTTCAGGAGGCACAGGAGTTATTTAGCCATTTCTTTTAATTTAGTACCACCGCATTATGAATTATAAGCCTTGTGGCCCCTTTTGATCCTTTTATAATTAATTAATCACTAGTGATGATGTCGTGGATGGTAACTGTTTACATAAACCTGCTGAGTCAGTAACCTGCAGGCTCTGTGACCCAGATATTAGAAGCTAATCAAGAATTCCTTGATAGATTTATCTGTATTTCCCTCTCGCCACACTAAGAAAGGCTCATCGACTTGTCCTGCCTTTGACTATCTTTGAAGATTCCCAGATACTCACTTTGCATAGTTAGTAGTCATTTCTGCAAGTCTGATAAAGTGTAATTCAGACCTGATTTAATACAGATGACTGCATCTGAAACAATCATTTGAGGCCTCTAGAAGAAATGAAGACTTATGTGACATTCGCTCCTTTAAAAAACAGATGTTTTAGATAAATCAGATAAATTACACCCTAAAAGTCCCACTTCTCTGTGTTGGCTGGTGAGGAGCCCAATGACCACTCCACATCTGTAGGCATTGTACTATTCAAAGTTAGATGGAATGAATGTTGCAGGAGTGTCCAATATGTGACCATCAGCAAGGTCAACCATTTAACCATCAGTCAGCCTCAAGCTGGTCACTTCACCAGCCCTGTGCTTCAAATTCTTCACCTGAAAATGGGGAAAATGGTGTTTACTTTGTTTATAAAGTATGCTGACAGTTTCTGCAAAGAGATGGATAACACCAAAGAGTATGAGGAATTCAACATAGGCTCTGTGATACATCATCAGAGATTGCTAAAGTAATCATAATCCTCGGATATGCAACAAATAGGAGTAAGGAGGTAACGAGTAGGAATAACAGAGCGATTTTACTTTGTCTTGGTGAAACCAATAGTGAGATGATACATAAATCAGCAGATAGGTAAAACAGATTTGATGAATTGTGGCTAAAGGGTTCGAGAAAATGGCAGAATAGATTTCAAGAGCTCAAATGCCTGACCGTATCAAACGAATCTATCAATGAATTTTTGCAGCTTACTCTAGTACTGTACTAGGTGAATATACCAGAGAAATCATCATGTCCCTCAATTGCATGAAGAAGAGAATATTGAAAACCAATGGCTAGTAGCTGAGATGCAACAAGAAGGGAGCAATGAATGGGCACTGGAACAAGCAGGAAAACGACGACAGTCTCATTTCCTCCACAGATCGGAAATAACAGATGCCTAAGTTGAAAAATGCTTCGGGCAGACAAACTAGTGGTCTATGCACAGGAGTAATGGAATGAAATTTTTAGTCTGAGGAGGAGGAGATGGGCTAAACCCACCACACACAGTCCTGTAGCAAGTAGAGAAGAAATAATTTAATGTCAATGGAATCAAACAATGACTGCAAGGGAGGAAGCGCTTCAATTCCTAGTTCCAAAGATCACAAGGAGTCACAAATTAGGAGCAACCACCTGCCAGCCAGGCAGGACAGCAAGAAGGGCAGCTTTAACACAAGTCCCTACCTTTACCCCTGCCAGCATGCCAGTGGTGGAGACACTGAAGTCAAGGTAAGCAAGCGTTTCAGGGTTAGAAGGTTTGTAGATCTGTGCAGGCCGCTTCTTTGGCAAATCGTCTGGTGGAGACAGAGACAGAAAATGTGTGTATGTCACTGACAAACACGGTGACAAAAGAGTCAGAGGTCCCCTAAGCCCAGCACCCACCTGTATCTAGGACTGGAGGCCATGTCCTGATATCCACTGCTGCCGCCGCCTCCCGCGACCGTAGCAATTTACATATTAATTGCGTAGTCATTAAGCAGGCAGAGCGGCTCACCTAGAAAATCCAGAAATAAATAAAAACATGATGGGATACTAATTAACTCTCCCATGAAAATGGGCAAGACTGTGACTTATTTTCTGCCAGAACAGGACACAGGTGTATCAATTTTATGTTTCCTGATCAGCAGGTGGGAAGCTGCTCAAAAAATGCAGCTCATGAAGCAGACAAAGTCATGTGAGCTTTACAACTTACATGAAAACTGCACTTTGAGAAGAGCATTGTAATGGAATTACAGGCACCTTAATAGTGAGAACATGACCTTTCCAACTCATTGAATCAGCTCTCACCCCAAAGTGTCAGTAAAGAAGACTGTCCAAAACATTTCCTATATGATGATAATATATCTTGGTTTATAAACAATATTTTCATATAAACAAAAACCTAGTCTGACGTTTTAATGAATAATTTTACTATCTTAAGTCAGTGTTAGGTTAGCCATGTATTTCCAGTTCCTGTGCTAGTGATAAACCACTGTGAACTCTTCTGATATTGGCAACAGTAGCTCTAGAACAGAAATTGTGCAAGTGGCACTAAGAAATGAAATGGTGAGCTTACTGCAAATACCATCTGCACTGAATTTTAGATGATACATGCTGAATTCTCCTTTTAGATTTGCTATTTTTAAAAGTTCATAGGTATCAACTATAAGAATATTTCTTACTGATTATAAAAAATTAATATCCTTAAGGAATTCAGACAAACATGAATATGAACACTGAAATCACTGAAGATAAAACACAGGAAAAACTGAAAAGCAACATTCTTCTTCTTTTACCCAAACTTTGAAAATCTGTGCAAATGCTGCTAAGAGTATTTTTTTTCTTTAAGGAAAATGAAACATTTCATTGCACACTAAATTTCCAGTGTTTAACCTAATGAAATCAGTAATCATATGTACACTAAATGTTACCACTGAGCAGAAGAGAACAGCTTCTCTTGACAATAATCTCATGGAAGTCAACTTTATACAACACCAGAAATTTGGAAATTTGAACAAACATCACTGAACCAAACTCTAATCTCTTGACACTCTAATCCCATTACTTCCCTATAGATAAACAGTCTAAATATTTCAAGGTAAAAGTGGATACAAACAAAGCCACTGCAGCACCCCTCAATCCAATCATTTTTACTGTCATGGCAAGGCAAATTAATTCTTACATTTTAATCTATGCAAATCTTGATTTGGGACACTAAGGCATCAAACAAAAGGAATTTCAAGAGTTGGTGGTTAGAAGCTTTCTCAGGAATTACATAATCTGGAAGGTTTATTAAAATACAGAATATCCATGCCCAGAGAATTGCACATCAGAGGTAAACACATAGGGATTGTGGGAAGGAGAAATAACATATTTTAGCTACAGGTTAGCAACTGCTCAAGATGGGGCTCAGTTCAGTTATACCTTACAACTACTAGGTCATCACAAAAACACAATTATGTAGGCCAAATTTTACTCAGAAGTCATTCTGACTGACTTCAAAATGTGCAGTGCAGACGTACAACATGTTAGAGCAGGCATTGACCCCATCACATCAGGAAATTTGTGTGACTGCATTGGCAATGAAAGAACAGCCGCAATATTTTATTTTCTACAAGGCCATTAATCTCAAAATTGAAAGAAGTTCTTGTGTAAAACAGAGCCAAGAGGTTTATAAGTAAAACTGGCATTAATATGGCTAATAAATGTCAACATTTTATTTAAAGTTAGTCTATTGAAGAGACAATGAATACAAGTCAGCTTACATTTATCAGGGTTTTATCATGAAATCAAATAGATCTAGTTTAGCTATTAAACATCAAGGGAAAAAGAAACACATTTTACATCACTTCTATATGTTAACAATTGATGTTTAAAAACACCAAGTGCCAAAATATTAAATAATGAGAATCTTGAAAACAACAGGACAATTTCTCATACCTCTTCTGATACTTTGTGGCATCTGATGCCATAAGGAAAGCCAAAAGATACAACTATCTCTACTACTTGTTAATTGAAAAGTAATGATGGTAAAAACACGTTTGTTTCTTCAGAGTTCCAATCAATATATTAGAAACTGCCAGATGTAAAGGGCTATCTAATTTCAACTATTTTTATTTCCCTCAGTAACAAGCACATTGCAGTTATTTATGTGCAACAAAGGCTAAACGTTAGATAAAGCCAAAATACTAAAAGAAAGCACTGAATGAAAAAGTCTGAGTAACACCTTCCTAGATGAAATGAAATACTGATCAACATCTTCACAACAGAACTTTGAAACTGTTTTAAATGCAGAACAATTGGATGTTCAGAGGTGAGCATGCCATCAGATTAGGATAAACTTCCCACTGAGGTTTTTCTCAACAGTCAGTGTGGTGCTGCCTGTGAGGAATCCTACCCCTTTTAGCATGTAGCTAAATATAACAAAGGACTTTAAATATATTTTTTGAAAGGAGTCACGTAACTGGGGCAAAATGTGACAGCTCAAGTTAGCAGGTTGTACGTTGTCAAGCAGTGTCGATTTTGCAACACACTGAAGTCCTGAGTCCTTGGAAGGAATACAACTCTTCAACCCAACCACCACTCAAGTTACTCAAGTTACTGCTCCTAAAGACACAAACCCATCACCCATTTCATCTACTCGTGCAGTCTGTGGTGTCTGCTCACCTCCACAATCATCTTCACTGTGGGTAAGGTGGTGGCAATGTTCTGGGGATGTGGAGGTCGCACTGTGATTGGCACACAGCCCGCATACAGGCATCCGTAAAACGCCGCAATCAGGTCTATCCCTGCATGGAGAACAAAGCAGAAAGCCTCCCCTGAAAATCAAATCATTTCATCACAGACTCCTATGTCAGCATAAATAGTACTTGGAACTGAACCCAGAAGGTTAAATGAGTGACTAAGCCCTTTAACAGACTTCTTTTTCAGCCCCTTGTCAGTATTTGTTCAGCTTCACTGATTCCTCTCAACTGCACTGTTCTGAGCATGAAAAAGCACAGGCGACACACAGAATTGCAGCCAGATATCAACACTTAGGAGAACTCCACTTTGATGTTCAGGAAATGACCTGTTAAAAAGACTGATTTCTACAGATTAATTATCTTCCTAAATTTACATTTATAGAGTGCACAAGAAGAGAGATGTCCCCGCAAAAGGACCAAGTAGGATGATGCTTGGTCCTATCAGCTGCAGAAAAAACATCTGGATGGAGGTTCCATAAAATACTGTCTTTCTCTTGCCATTTTTAACCTGACGTAGGCAGCCTTGACTTACCTACCTGAAATTTTACAGTAAAAAAGGGAGTAATGATTTTGAAATCCTGGTTCTAACATAAAATTAGGTGCTGTCCCATATAAATATTGACTGTAGGTAATAGACAAGGGACAGCACCCTTCAGGCTACCTAAGGAGGCTGAACAGACAACAGTACAAAGATCCCTTGGATACTGCTGCCTGACACCTCCCTGGTGCTGTACACAGGCTGTGATGACATTGGGGGATGGTTTATTCTTTCAGTGGAAGAAAATCTGCAGTACTGGTAGGTGATTGTTCCTTCAATAAAATGCTTCATTCATGGGAAGTGAAATACAGAAACAAACACTTAAGTTTAAAGTACTAGTCTTCTTTTGTGGAAAAGGTTTTCCCATATTAACCATTCCAAAACTGCTCCTATAACTATAGATATAACCAGTGTCTTGCAGTCCTTACAAACCAAATATCACATTACAGACCTTAAATCAGACTGTTTATTTCACCAACACACAAGAAATGTTAAAGTAGCTTGTAAGAGACATGTTTTAAAAACACAGGTTAGTCTTAATCTGAACCCAAAGAAATAAAATCTGTGTGTATGCACAGAGAGAGATCCTTTTAAATATGTTTGACTAAATTCAAAGAAATGTGCATAAGGCAAATATTTTGTGTTTTGCCAATTAACAGGGTGTACATGGTAGCACCACTGATGCAGCACCATTCTGAAGGATCTTGATGAACTTCCAGGAGTACCAAGGTACAGCTACAGCAATTCTTTACCTGGTGGGTAAACCAAAGCAACATGGTCTCCATCCTGTAAATGTCCCCTCTCCATCAGCATGACAGCTATCTTCTCAGCTCGTTTATGCAGCTGGACACATGTCAGCGAGTTGGCTATTGTTCCCTGCACAGGAAGAAAGATAAATGTCACAGGACATAATGTGATGTGCTAATACTCTATTTTCCTCTTCACCTTAGAAGCTGTGGGATGAGGGGCAGCCACAATACGTCATGCAGTCAACTTAAAAGATGGAAACATTCAGCCTTAGGCCAAACTGTAGTTGGAAGGAAAAAAGATGTTTGTAAGGCAGAAGAATGTTCTCTGTTCCTTTCTCTGTACCTTCTGCCCTTAGTGCTTCTGCCCCAACCAAGGCAGTACAGCAGTGGGCTAATGTCCTGCCTATGTAACCTGTACTTCCCTTGCTACACAGGCAGCATTCCTGCTGCAGCCAGGGAAGTGCCTTTATGGTCTCTGTAGCAAACTGGAGCATCTGTGGACAGCAATTCTGAAAATTGCATTTTCTTGTCTGCATGCTGGAGTGGAGCCAAATGGCCCAGCAGAAATATTTTAAAGACAAGAGACAAAAGACACAGAAGAAAACAATACTTTGTGATGGAGAAAAGAATTAGTCTGGAACACAAGATAAGCACTTACATTGCATATAAATGAAAGAGAGAAGAAAGGCATTTGTTTAATTTGAATAACTCTGGTCAGCATGAGCTTGGCATTTTTGAAGCACTTCAAATAGTGCAAACCCAAAATTATCAGTGTTTTAAATTGAATGAGTGTTACAGTTCTTGCACTTCCTAAATATATATATGTGTGTGTGTGTGTGTGCGTGTACATATGTACACACACAAATACACATTTAGAAAAATATATACATCTATATCACAAAATTCACTACCACTGCAGGCAGACACCTCAGAAGTCTAAAAATGAATGTACAGGACAGACTGGTTGCACCTAGAGTTGGTCAGGCCAGGTCTGGGCTGGAAGAAAAGGACAGGGCAGTATGGGAAGGGCTGCATCTTGGCTTGTGTACTTGTTCTGTGGAAAAAGAGGAATTCGGTCTCCTGTACTGCTTTGGCACACCTGGCACTTCTATCAGAAGCACTAAGTTCAGTTATTTTTCACTTAGCCACTTAGTCACCACTGCAATGTTTACTGACCAGGCTTCAGAGAGGAGGGAGCAGTTTGACAAAGGGGAAGCCCTGCAAGCAGTGCCATGTTACCAGGATTGCCTGGCACTCACAGACTTCATTGCAAACTGTCAACAGAGAGCACAACCCAATGGAAAATAAAATGGGCAAAGTCAGGCTCAGCATTCCTCTTCATCAGCCTCAGCAACCACACTCACTGAATTGCACTCCAGGCAATTTTAATCAGTCTTTTGATCAATGTGGAGATCACTTCACTAAGAAACCTTCCTCTAAGGACATATGCAACTCTGTGGATGCTGGACCAGAGATGACTTCCAGCTGTCCAGCCTTGAGTAGGCCAAAGCAGCCTGAGGTCTGGCTGTCCTGCCACTGCAGACCCGTCAGGAGGAACGTATTTAAACTCTCCATTTCTTCTTTCAAGAAATTGCCTGTTTCAATGGTTATGAGAAGAAGGACCCTTTATATCCCACCACAGATCAGAAGCATAGCTCCTACCAACAGATAGGGAATTGCTGCAAACCATGTGAATTTGTGCAAAGCTTGTTTACATTTAAGACTTCTGGCACTTGCTGCCAGTGAACCAGTGGGAAGTCACTGTTTATATGAACTGTAGGGAAGGAGAATCCTGTTGTTGGACAAGAAGCACTTGCAAGCATCAGACAACTGCTCCCTTTGGGCCTTTAATGAGCTATCCTGAAATGTAAAGGTGTTGCAATCCTTCATGACACACACTAAAAACAATGTATTGCCCTAATTTTGAAATATTTCAAATTCTCAAGGCTTGGGTTACAGGAAAACACTAATCTCAGTAGACTTTTATGAGTCATCCACTGCAGGATGCCTGAATGTTTTAGAACAAAGTGTACAGACAATGTCCAAGAAAGATAAAATAGGAAAATTTACAAATCAGAACTAAAATTCAAGATGGGCAATAAAACTTGCAAACCCCACAAAACCTGCCATCCCTTTCTATAAAATATTAATTCTCCCCAAAAAGCATTACATCTTTTAAACAAATTTCATATGAGAAGATACTCTTCACTGAGAGTAACAGATAAACTGTATTTCAAAATCCAACTATTTTTCACTTCTATGGAATGAGAATTTGTTTTGTTAATCCTTGTTTTTGCACATTGTGTCCTTACTTCCCACTGTCTGAACCCTTCTTCCAGCATGGGAAGTTTGGCTTTATTTAAAGCTCAAAAGCAATGGTCTTGTGTGGAAGAGCTGGGATCCCATAGTACATATCAACTCTTTCTCACAGCACCTTTGCTCCTAACTTACAGGACACAGCAATGCAATACTTCAACAGTGTAATATTGAACTTATAAACAGCATTGCCTCTCAAGATTTCTACTTTGCCATAAAAAAATACATTACTACTTCACTATTTATCTGTCAGGTTTCACATATTCACAAATATGAGATATTAATCTGAATTTTTTAGAAAATTATTTAATGATTACTGGTAGCCTCAAACTGAACGTTGTACCAGTACTGTAAAATGGAGAAGCACATTCTGTAAATACTGCAAGTAGTGATTTCACAGAGGTTCACAAATTACTGGAGGTCTAAGAACCCATTCAAGTCGCGTAAAGACCACAATGGGCTGAGACAACACCAGCTACTACTCCAGGGAATAGCACTATTCCACGCCTCTCCTGGAGACTCTCACACACTATGTATGTTTCCCAGATCTGATAGATATGTGTAGATGTACTGTGATGGAATGGTTTGAAATCAGACTTTAATTCTCTCTGTGGTCTTGAGAATTATTTTTTTGTCATCTGTAATCTGTAATCATCCAGGAAGTAAAGAAGTTACACTACAGACAGCAAGGAAATTTTACTCTTAACAAAGCCAAGTTCTGCACTCATCACATTCATTAATTCAATTTTAGTAAGCAATGAAATGCTGTGCCAGCCTGGCACCCCATGTAGGTTATGCAGAGAGATTTATTAGGGATCCTCTGCAGACTTGATTGTATTCAGGACATACATTTTCTTCTCTTCACCTCCTTTCCTCATTCTCACACCTCCCCCCAGATGGTCCAATGTCAAAAACAACAGCCATTGCTTTATTTAGGGAAAATGCTTTGGTTTTGCCAAGCCTGTGCTTTTCAAATTGGAATCAGGATGGTGAGCAGTATTAAACACTGTTATTCAGCATAGGGATGGATTTGAAACAGATTCAACAGTATTGAAACAGATCTGCAGTGTCAGCTCACACACAACATGCATGTGGTGGAAAAAGAAATGAGAAATGTGTAAGGCACACTGTCTGATACAAAAGCAATCTATATCTTGACAACTGGCAATGATTATTCTCTTTTTCTTTTTGCCTTAGTGAACATTAAATATAACAGCTGAGTATTAGTGGGAAAAGGAAGAGAAAGGTCACATCCAGCCACAGCACAAGCAGGTGCTGCTGAAATCCCAGTGTGCCTTTTCCAAACCTATTGGAGCCATGGCTTCAGCTTCTTACCCTGCAGTTGAGCAGAGTGTAGAGCACATGGTCAGGGGTGGTCTGAGCTCTCCACTGCAACACTTCTGACAAGAACAGGAACTGCAATAAAGCAGAGTGACAATCATGACACTGAACAACTTCTTGGCTTTAAAATCCAGGTCACAGTACCCAGAAGCATTAAACAGGAATTAATTCTCTTGTCGTCACACATTTATAGCAAGGTGCTTCTGCACGGTAGCAGCGGCCTCTCTGGAAGTGAAGCCACTGCTGGGATGATGATATATTGCTGCACATACTTCCAAAGCAATAACACAGTTCTTACTGATCCCTCTGAATTTAAGTGCTATTCAATTCTTTAGCTTCCTCTCTTTTTCTTACTATAAATATGTAAGTACTTCTATAGTTTAGAACTTACTAATTTAATTACTCACATATACTCCCAAAAGTGCTGAATTTCAACTTAATTTTCCAGAATTGAAATAACAAATAAGGTCAGGACCATATATGTAAACAAAATTCTCTGGATTCCACTTGAGCTTGTAAAAATTATATAATAGAGGGTGATTTCTGGAAGAAGCCCCACCACATTTTTTCTGTTATCCCATGGAAACTTATTTCAAAAAATCCATAAAGATGAAATGCAGTGACCTCCCCTCATGTCTATTTCATATTTATGTGTAAAGGAGGTTCTGAAATATTAAATATATCCATTAACTAAAAAGAAGCCATCAACAAATTTTGTAATAATAACAATAATCATCATCATCATCCATCATATCTCTGTACTGCTAAGTGTCCTGATGTCAACTATATGATGTTAATTCTATATATGTATGAAGTTAACTATAAGATGTTAAATATAAGCTGTAACAGAAAAGTTTAGCTTACCTTTCTGGCCTGGTCATTATCTTCTATTTGCCCCAAATCTCTACCACTGGCCTGTGCAATTCTTTTTCCAGAGACCAAGTTCCCCACCATCACAGAGGCAGGGCCAATTTCTAGAATAAAGAAGAAATATGCAAAGTGCAATAAAAATACTTTCCCTGTGGATGAAAATTCATGTCATTTTTTTTGCATTACATGATGTTTTCCTCACTGTTGTCCACAAAACCAAACCTTGAGCACATCTCTGATGATACAAACTTCGGCTGTGGACCAGAAATGATTGTTGGAAGATACATAGGATTCATCCTCTCAAAACATATCTCATTTAGCATGGGCTCTCCACAGCCAGAGACACAGCTTGTTTTGATATGATGAATCTTTGGAAAATTTAGCTCTTACTGTAGGCATATCCATTCAAGTGCCTCAAAACAGAGGGACAACATTCCTCTTTCCCTCTTTGGTTCCCTGGGCTAAGTTGCATCTGTATTAGGACTTCTGTAATGCTATAGACATGAAGTGACAGGGATTAGGAAGGCACATGGTGTGTGTGATAAAATATATGCAAGCCCTCTAGAATAAGATCAAGAGTGAAGATAAACAGCTTCAGAAGAAAAGACGTCACAGCTGACACTTCTCCATGAGGTGGATTTTACTGATGTTTTGTTGCTGCCATTAGGGGACAATACCTGTCTCACAAATACCATTTAAGCTCATGTTGGCATTTGTTTTCTGCTTCTCCAGCATGGATTACTGATCAACTGCAATTGATACCAGGCTTTTCTTCTAGTCTATGATGTCCAAGTGATTGTTTGTAGTGTAAGTAACCAGACAATGTACAATCAAAAGCACCTACAGACTACTCTGCTTTAAAATTATAAAAGCAATGCCCTTGGGGTATGTCACAACAACACTAAATGGGAGAATGTGATACTGTAAGTTTTGTTTCTGTGCTCCTGGCATTACTTTTACCATAGTAATATTTAATGTATATATAACATATCTGTAACAATCTCCATTGATTCTAATTCAGCAATTATTTTGCGGTGCAGCAATAAGGAAATACCGAAGTGAGCACTGCCATAAAAGGCCTCATTGCTTCCATTAAGTTAGTGCAAGTCACTGTTAACCTCTGGCATTCCCAGTATCCACAAACTGAGATTATGGTTTTGATTCTGAAACATTTGTCCAAAGGTTTAAGAAAAGCTGACGGTGTAGGCAAACTTGCACTGAGTTCATGATGGATAGCCTCCATATTTGACATCCAGAGAGCAAACCCACTTCTAATCCCAAGGTGTTTTTCAAAGTGGAAAATAACCAACACTTAGTCTAATGTAGCTGAATTCAAGTCTTAAGCCTGAAGCTACACATCCAGAACTCCTTGAAATTAATCTGAGTACTATAATCTGCAACTGGATTCAAAGGCAAAAAAAATTTGTTAAAATTTGCTTGTACATTGGGCACAAGTAACCAGTGACTGGACTACAGCAGGCCACAGGGGCTTTCTTGGTCTCTTGAGACAGTGCCTTGCTGTATCATCCAACTCTCTTCATGAAGAGGCAGAACTTCTGAAGAATAATCTTAAAACTAGTTAGGGTTTTCCCTCTAATATACCTGCTGTAAGAATAATATAGAATCTCCCCACTCAGGTGGGGGATTAAACCACTCATTCTTTGGTTTCATTTATTCATGACCAGTTTTTAAGTATTTGCTCTTCCCACACTATTTAGTGTCAACAGTCCTCTTCCTCTCTGTTTCTAGTTTACAAACTCAGCCTTCAAAATAAGCCAGGATTTTACCTTTCTCTGATTTGGTCTCAGTCCACCCTCTTCAAACATAACTGAAGAGGAATTTACAAAGAACTCCAGGTGTGGTCTCAGCAGTGCCTTGTAGAGTGATAAAAATGTTATCTTTATTGAATTAGCAGCATTTTCCCTTGCACTCTCTGTGAAGGTGCTTCTACCTTCTGGCAACACCAGTGATGTCCTTGACACACACGGAGAATTTCAGAGGAAAGCCAATCAAGCTGATTCTCACCTGCGTCAGCAATTACTCGACTTTGCTCCATTCCAGTACCATAAACACACAGCATGAAGGCAGAGTCCCTTTGCCTTCTCTCCTCTTACCTGGTTGCTTTTGCCGGGGTTTAGGCAGGTTTGTGACACAGGTGTGGGGACACATCAGCACGTTACAAGGATGCAGAGATCCTTCCAGGAAGAGCTGTTTGGTTTCTGACAGGTGTATCCCTCCCAGTGGCGTCTTGGGAAGTGTGTTTGCTGGGACAAGTGCCAGGCAATAGACTCCCACTTGATGAATACTGTCTATTGCCTAAAAAACCACACAGGAAGTCGATTTTAATGAAAGGCTAATTTTTCACCATTCTAATTCTGTTCTGAATTACTGCATAAAACAGCCCTAATAATGAACTGGCAATGGAAAGACACTTCAGCTATGCCAGTGATAAGGAGGTTCTTTTCACTGGGAACAGGTGGACGGAAATGTTGTTACATTCATTCCAGCAGATAAAGAAGCAACCAAAAACTTGGCGATAAATACACACAAATCTATTAGGAAATGTTACCTTGTTATCCCCCTTAAGCACACATTAGTAGCAGGTATTGTGGAGATTTATTACAAAGATGGGTTGGCAGGCCATGTGAAATTGCTTTAAATTGGTGCACTCCTTAGAGCTAAAGTTCAAAGGATTTCTATCAACTTAATATCCAGTCCATCTTCCTGAGCGAGGCAAAATTTCAAATAACCCCTGTACCTAACGATGTATGTAGCTTGTGAATTTTTTTTACTTTTTTATAAGGTAATAACTGTTTCATTCCCTGATCACAGTGCAAAAGATTTTCAGGCAGGAATGGGAAATATACAAGGGAAAACTATGAAACTATCCACTTGAAAAAAATCTGTTGGACAAAAACCTGAAAAAGAAGCATCTTTGAATCTTATAGCAATCATGTTCACTGCCTGACAAGTTAATTAAATTGCATCACTTTCAAGAAAATTGTAGCATACAGTATCTATGTAATTTATTGAGTTAAATATGAATATCATGAATATCCACACACTTAGATTTTAATTCCATACAAATTTGAAGGAGTTATTTTCCTTATAAGGGTAACAAAAATTGCAGCATTAGTGTTAGAAAACCAACTTCAGACATTAACACAAACTGAGAAACAAATTAAATAGCAGCTCTAATGAGTAGTTAAATGTTCAAAAATATAATTTACTTATCTTGCTTTTTAATTTTAAACTGTGAGAAAAGTGAATTGATATGTGTGCTGCCTTGAAGATACAATCTATACTCTGAGCATCAAATAATCACTTACAGTTATATATGTACTAAAGTGTAGACCAATAAATTACTGATTACTTCTACAGACGAAGCAATGCTTTGCTTTTGGCTTCTGTTTGCTCCATTTCTTATTGATTTGACTTCAAAATTTCATAAGAAAGAATAATAAAACGGTGACTCATTTAAAAACATTGGAATTTTAGCAGCAGTAGTTCTCACAGCAGAATTGGAAGACCTTGCTGCTGGTCTACAGACACCACCCGGAAGATCAGCAAGAGTGAAATATTTATGGCAGCCAACATACAATTCTGGCAGAAACCATCATAACCTACTAATCATAACGTTATTTGTAGGTTCTGAAAAGCAGTGATAAATCATGGGATCCTCTCCTGACATGAGTTTGAAGGAAAACCATCACAGGGCAAGTAACCACTTTTACTCAAACATTTAACTCCATGGCTCCTACAGCTGGTGAGCGGAAAGCAATACCCAGCTGGGGTGGGATGAGGGGTGTATGCAATGATTCCCCAGTAACTTCTGAACTGTCTCTGAGAGCAACATCTGCTACACAAGGCCACATAAAATATCATGTGTCATTCAAACCCATCACCTTTGAGTTTGGCACATTTCTGAAGCAGGGAATGACTTTGTCACAAGGATGACAACTGGTGAACTGAGTCTTAAAATTTTGAGGGAGAAGAGTACCAGTCAATTTTAATACTGCTGGCATTTATGCCTCTTGATGAGATGGCTTGGTTTTTGAAATGACTCTGTCCAGCCAGAGACGAACAGTATCTGAAATCTCTGTCCCTCTCTTTCATCATGAAAACGGACAAGATATACCCAAACTTGTGCAGAGTCCACAGTGCTGTGTTGTTTGAGCTGAGAAAACCTCTCATTCTGACACAATTCTCTGGGTAAACACTCTCCAGTGCTGCAGTAGATCTCCTGGCTTTACTTAGTCCTGTCAAGTCCTGGCACTGGTAAAATGAACATCCAGCCTGCCAACACAGGAACTATAGCACTGCCTGAAGGGTCAGATCAGTCTGCAGCAGATGAGTATCTAGGATCTATCTGACTGAACTGCTGGGTGATCTGGGATCTTCACCCTTCTACTCTCAAGAAGCTCCATCCCCAGCCTGACCACTCCCTCCCAACCATCCTTCTGCTAAAGCCCACAGTCCAGCACACACCCATAGGTAGAGTAGCTCTACCATCCTTCAGCTCCCTGCCAAGGAGCAGAATGGGTCAGGAGAGTCAGAATATGTGCAAACCACTGGAAAAAAGGGTTCTGCAAATCAAGACAGCTCAACTGCAGGGAAGAGACAGCAAGGTGCAGCAGAAGCAGGCAGTGCAGGGCAGGGCTGGCACAGGGTAGCCCTCACGGGGTGTCAGACAACTCACAAATAGCCTTAGAATCAAGTAGCAATTTGATAGAGTTTGTTATCATGGACTTCACTGAGAGTCATGACACAGACTGTTATGTTGTGCCTCACTATCAGATGATTCAGATACAGCTGGTTACCACTTCCTGACATCTGTCATTAAAACTCTGATTGGGAAGAGGCACAAAACATCCCACTTGTTCCTGGCTTCTGTCCTTCATCTCTGCTCTCAGCTGTGGTGGAAACAGAAACTTCTTGTTCACATAGTGGTGCATGCCAGAGTTGCAGGCTTCACACGTGGGTGATGAAAGCAGCCACACATGTGTGTACTTTGATACATGGCCTACTATTCTCAGACACTGCTGGGACTTGATCAGACTCAGAATAACGCGGCCGACTCCTGGCAGGAGTATTGGGACACAGGATTCCTGCAGTTTTCAGTACAGAATTCTACTGGCTATGACTGCGTAAGACGTTAGTTCTGTAAAAGTCACAAAGATGCTCAGCTGACTAAACAGGACAAGTGCTAAGTCCAGAGTTTCAACCTTTTTAGGAGCCTGCTACTTGACAAAAATAATCGAAGCATGGGAAACCCAAAGCTTTTTCTTCTACAATAGTTGCCCTAGGTGCTACTAGGTGTTTCAAAGGCTTTCTGTGCGATGGACAAGCTAGAGGTTTTATCTTTTCTTGGTATTGATTTAGATCTACTGTGAATATGAGATGCCTCTAACTGTATGAAATGTAGCTGACTTTTGAATCAAGAGAGCAGATAAGCCTGTCTTGAGATGGATGAAAGTTTATTTGTTCAGTTTCTTGAACAAATAGTACAGTAGATAGATTCCCTTTCTTATTCAGTACAATGCAATAATGAATAAAAACATCTCTGAATTGTGTGGGATCTTTTTCTTTGGCTCTTGGGTAAAGCAAATATATGTTTGCAATACATTTACTGAGAAGAGTCCTTGCAGAAGAACAGAAAGGAAGTTAGGAAAGGGAAGTAGAAGTAACAGGACACCAACTGTAGACAGAGTTGAGACCACTTCACAAGGTAGCAACAGACTTAATCTGACTACATCTCCATTAAATCTATTGCTTTTGAGTGTGAATTGGTTTAACCACAGAAATGGAGGAGATGGAAGATGACCCTGTCTAAAGTATCTAAATTTTTTATGTGGAGACATTAGAGTCGAAAAAAACTGAGTATAGTATTGATATTGCTGTAACTTGGGCTTCCTAATGCTTTGAGAAGATCAGAATGCTTTAGTATACAGTAACATTCATCTTCTGGTCAAACCGTCAGACACCACCACCAAAGTGGGATCATCACAGTGCCCTGCATGATTCACCAGACTGCTGGAATGGGATTCTTTGCAATAGGTATCCCTCTGAGAAGATATCCTCCCTGTAAATACCTAGAACTGAGCTAATCAATCACTTCCCTTCATTTCAGTGGAGGGAAATTGGGATTTTTAGGCTGAGTTTCATCCAGTTTATTTTAGCTATCAACATAATACGCTAGAAACACGCAATTCTCTCCCACCCATTAAAAAATATAAATCTGGGTGAGGCCAACTCTGTATCCATGCTTATAACTGTTTAGTAAGAGACTCTGGTAGCTTTTGACAGTAAGAGTATATAATGCATTCATTCATTCATTCCCCTTTCAAAGTAATGAATATCCCTATAAACCATATGCTACTCTCTCATTGCTATTATTTACTTCAATTCATTCCTGTTTTCTTATAGCAGGTGTGTGCAGACCAGATAGGACCTGTCACTCAGAAGAATCTCATTTTGTGCTCATTAAGAGCAAGTGCAACTGAAGATGGATTCACAATTAGTCAAAGACAAATGTCAGTTACCTTAGGGATCTGAAAGATCAATAAAAAGAATATAAAGCAAGAAAAAAATAGCTTCCAAACGTACATACAGAGCATTACCTGGAGAACTCTACTCATCCACTGAAAACTGTCTTCTTCTGTGGAATCTGGCCTTTGCTCAGCAACAATAACTATCCTTTCATCGTGTAGCACGCTCACGGAAAACACTGCTATTCTATAGAAGGAGAGAAGAGTGTTTAGTGCCAGGACAGAGGGAAAAACCTGTCTTCTACATTAATCTTCTACAAGTACGACTTCTTTATTTATTAGACTCCTGGTGTGTCAATTACTAATATATGTATGGGGAAAAAGCTACAAGAACAGTTTTGGATAAGTTCTGGAGTAGAAACAGCAGGCTTTGTTCTACAGTCATGTATATACAAGCATGATGTCAGAGCAGGATTGAGAAGTGAACATTCTTGGAATAAGAAAAGCACTAAACTTGGGTCACACCAAGGTTGTTGCTAAGCTGTTATATAACAGCCAGCATAAGCACCTTCCTTGGCCCCAACTTAGAAGAAAGTAATTGCAACATCATTTTGTGAGAGGTCTGACATGCAATGGAGTGTGAGCATGTGCTACTGCATGAGGCTCTTCAGAAGTTTTAGATGTCTCCTGCTCAGTTTCAGCACATGAGACAGGTCACACAAAGAACCACTTTCACATTCAAAAACTTCAGTGTGAGGCATATTGGAAATATTCAGCTCACACAGAAAGGGTACTGTTGAGCCAACACCCTCAGAATTAATCAGCTGTTCAAATGGAAATTTCAGTAATCATAGTTTCAAGACCTTGGTATCCAAATTCTGCCTCAACATTGCCTTGGGCTTCCCTCAGCTGTCTCCTGGTTCAGGCAATATGAACAGAACTGGAGAGAAACCACAGTGCAGATCAGGCACTGCTTTCTGAAAGCACCTGGATCATTTACACTCCGTCTAAGCAAAATAAAGATTTCTACATAAGATAAGAAAAGAAAGAATCAAACCTCCCCCTGTAGACAAATTTCATGGGTTCCACGGCCAGTGCTGTTGCTACAATGTCATCAGCATTATGTCTTCTTCCACTGACAACCATCAAACCATCCATTTTGCCAATAACAAAGACAAGTCCACCTGGTCCTATGAAGCCTAGAAGTCCAGTCCTTATAAAAGGATATTCGGTGATAGGGCCACCAGAACTGGTCATAGGAAACACCTGCAAAACAGAAACAGGGGTCTTCAGTTCCATACATAGAGATCAGGCTGCAAAGTATTTCAGGCATTTTCTCTCAGATGGCTATTCTGAAAAAAGTAAATAGGTCACTGGTGATGCTCTTTATCCTTCACTGACCATGAAGGGAGTGTCAGGAAACTCCTACACTCGTGTGTACCTAAGTTCCAGCAAATTCAATCCCACTCTGTTTATCACACACATTTTCCGTGACTGTGACTCCATAAATCATTTATGGCCTTAAAAAAAATATACAAATCAACATCAACAGTATAAAATAAAAACCCATGCTGAGCAGACTGCCAACCTGAAGTGGTGTGTATAGGTTAACTGAGAGCTTAACTCACAAACATTTCAGTAGAGGTTTTTCTCAGTACCTCATGCCCATTTCCAGCACAGTGTAAGAAATAGGCAGGCTAGAAGAGAAGCTATTTTAAGGTACAGCACATTAATGACTCTTCCAGCTGATCACATTTTTATTTAGGGTCAATTAAGTTCTCGGAATACTAGTGATAAAGTCTTCTGTGGCCCACCTGAAAGTGAAAATACAGCCCTATAGAGCACCTCTCTAAAGGTCTGAACACCAGACATGCGTGACTTCCACAGATAGATTCCTATGGGTTTTTCTATCCTAATTAGTATAGTGTTATCCTTTTGGCATGTGAGCTACTCTGAGCTGCTTTCTGACACAACCACACTTTCCTGCAGTCATTTCTTTAAACTTTAATAGTCTAAAGGCAAAAAGACAATTGCAATTAGAAGGCCATGGCTAATCGTGTTCTTGAAGGCTCATCTAAAAAGTAAGGTCAATTCTGGCAAATTCTGCTGCCAGATGCCCATGGGTGACTCTTACTGAACAGATTTAATGCTTATACATCCTTGGCCATAATTCATTTCAGCAACACAAACCTCTTTGACTCTCTAATACCTGCAACATGAATTACACAGTAAAACAGAATAGAGATCCACTTGGAGAGGACCCTTAAGAACATGCTTAACTTTAAAATTGAGTGGTCCTGCTCACTCAATGGCAGTTTATTTGCTTAGCATAAAGTATGCCTAAATCAGTCTAAATAGGCTGTTAAACAGCTGACAGTTATGAATTATGAATGATATCACAACTAGAGCAAGTACTTGTGAGTACCTTTCTACCCTGAAGTGTGTAAAATCCAGGACTATCACTCACACTTGGTATTGCCAATTGTACTTGCAGCACAAAAATCAACTATCAACAAATTTCCGATCACAATTGCACAGTAGGATTCCTGACTTCAACAGCAGGATGTAGAATCATAACCATTTGTCTGCATTAATTATATAATGGGCAGGGTTTACAACATTCAGCTCTGCGTTTTGCAGAAGATATTAGTCACATTAGTCTATTAAAAGTGGTAATAACAGAAAATTTGTTAAGGGAAACCTAAATGTATCTGTGTTAATTTTTGCCTTAAATATTAAATGAGAAAAGGATTGTAGCTTAAAAAGCAATTTTTTTTTACTTTTTCTCTAATTTGTTCAGCCTTTTGCACTGTCTTCAGCAGAAGTTAATGATAACAAGCGAGCAGGTACTACAGAGCTATCAGTACAGCTGTGTGCATTGGAGTCAGGAAACAGATTCCACAAAGCCAAAAGGCTTTCACCTAAGGCAATTCAAACAAAAGCAGGTGGAGACTCATCAGGAAAAGGTTTCTTTGCTCTTTAGATACCTCTCTTGAAGACTACATCTGTCAGGATTCTGTATAAATACAAGCCTTAATGTTGGAAGTGCTGTGGAAACGTTGAAAATTGCTTTCTAGAGATACCCAGCAGCTTTCTTAGTGTTTGCCATAATCAAATTCTGCACATAAACTTGTACAATATTACCTTTTGAACTTGGTCTTTCTTATTCCTTTCCTTCTGATTTTTTCAGCTCCTGGTATCTTATTTGAAAATTAAAGTTAAAACTCTTCAGAGCCAAAACTAAACTCCCATAAAGATCTACTACTGCACTTAATGAAATGGGCTTCAGTGCAGATTATCTGGCTGGAATACAGGTCCCAAGCCACAAGCACCATTGATTAATATTGCTATTCTTATATTGTGACTATCAATATTTTATGACAAATATTGCCTTGAAACAGAAAAGGTTCAAAAGGAAGGAATTTGTATAGCACTTTTTGGTCAACTTACCTCAAAAGTATTTTTGGTCATGCCCGAGAGTCCATAATATGATGTACCCGTTGCAATAGCACATACACAAAGTTCTCCTATTTCATCTGTTTTACAGAGCTGAGGAATTCCATCTGGCTTCACTGAACACATTATAGCTAGAGGGAGAAGAAAGGAATTCAAAAATATTATAAAATGAACCACAGAATAACATAAATGCTGTGGGAAAGACGTCATGGTGGAGCCGACATAAACAAATTAATTACATGTAGGCTAATGTCTAACAATCAGTTTCTTGAACATTACGGTGTTCAACATTACAAGTGGTTTTATATTATAAATAATATCTATATAAAGAATGCAAGGACCTTTATGTAAACTCAGTCCTTACATTGATAACAATACCTATTTGCTTTGCTCTCTGAAACTGCAGCTCATCTGTAATATTGCTGTGAAATGTGATTGTGTTCCCAGCTTTGCATACTGAAAACCAGATTTGCCTCAGTCAGTGCAAAATGAAATACCCTAATGGAGCCCTTGATAATTACTATACAGCCAGGGAGGCAGGCAACCACGAAATCCACCTCTCAGAAAGTAGCAACTAATGCCATATGAAAGATCAAGATATTCCAGCAGACTAATATGGTTGTTTTACAGAGAATTTATCAGAGCTCAGACTCCCTCTGTCTGGTCTTACAGGCCTGCAGAGACAGCAGGAGCTAAACAGGAGGGATTAGAAAGCACTGGTCTGAGAAAGAAGCACTATTTCATGTCAACCATTTGAGCAAGAATCAGGAATGCTGCTTTAGCTATAATCTGCGGAGTTGGAATACAGCATTGGTAGGTTTTGTAGTTGCAAAGAGGATATGATGATCAAGGGAAAGCAGAAAGGAATCAACACATCTTTTAAGTACAAGTGTACAGAATCTTTAATGACCTTTCAGAGGATAAACAAGAGCACGCATTTTCATTAAAACTATCAGAACATAATATGAAGTGCAAGATGGCACATCTATTATAATATCTTGTATGATAACTATTAAACAACAACCAATCGTATCTTCCTTTAAGTTGTTCAACTGAAATTTTATAAGGTGCATCATTATGTTTTATTGCTTTGGTCCATAACAAGCATTCTCTTATTAAAAATTACAGTATATAGCCTTTTCTAGTATCCACAGCATCTCATTTAAATGTAGCTGTCTTATGAAAACTGTAATCTTCCTCTTCTGAAGCACTGGTTTCAGTTTGAATTTATCAACATGAACTTTTCAGTCATACCCCCTCTATATAATAACTGGGTGATAGCACAAGACCTTGGGGAAAACATTCTGCAAGCTTTCAGATAGCAACTTTGTTGATCCTTAGCACGGGCTATGAAAACTTTCCCTACTGAAATCTTTTGTCTTGGTTGGACTTATGGATATTTACAGCCACAGTACTTTAACTTCCTTATTTTCTCTACCAACATCTCGCAGCTAAGGAACAGATGTTCTGATGTGGTGGCAGGTTGCTTAATACATGCTGCTAATGCAAGCATAGACAGACACTGAGGTAAATGCAGACAAGAAATCTTGGGATTTCCAAACCATGAAGTTTTGTAAGGTAATGCTTTTCGACTGAAATGTTTTCAAGGAGCTTGTAGTCCCAAAGTTTGTAGTCTGGCAACAAAGTACGCTCATCTGTGACTTTCTACTGCCAATTACTTAAATTGATGACACATACTCAGTTTCAAAGGAAGTTTCTCACCTCCTGGCATCACTAAGCCAACATCCTGGACAGTCAGGACGGACAGCTTTTCTTCAGAGTCCACTCGAATCACACCGTAAGTGAGACCATGCATGGACAGAACTCCTCTTCCCGGCGGCTGGTTGCTGTCATCTGTTGGCCTACAAACACGAGTTAGAGCATCAGTGCACCATCAGGCAGGTGTAAACATTTACTTGTGCTTAATGGACTACTATTGCAAATACTCCTCTGTTTCAGAGTTTGAAATTTCACCTTCTTTTCCCCTGCTATTAGGCCCGATAAAATCCTGGTTTTCCATCATTTCTAAGTAATTACATCTGTTCTCTCTCTCATTCAGTACCCACCCACATATATGGGGCTGCTGAGATGCAAGTAACACCTAACATTTACCCAAAACAGCTTGTATTTAATTTTCATTTTTTATAAAGATTGCTTTACCATCCAAGTAAAGACCTTTTACCTCATTTTTAAAAGACTGAAAGATGGTGGAGACAATTTGTAAGGAAACTGCACTACACATATTTGGAACTGATCAGTAAATAACTTGATAAATTCTACCTGTTATCTATTTTGAGGCAACCTGGCATAGATTTACTGTCAAGTATCTGGAGAAGAGACAAGGACTTTACCATCTTCATTTTAGTGCATATAATTGAATTCTTCCTATTCTAATTTACCACATGAATATTAAAACAAATTATGCCTTCATCAGTCATGGTCAAAATGTTGTGGATGCAGCTTCTTGGTAACACCTCAGTTTGCTCGGATTCATTATCTATGTGCTGTAAAATTCCACAGCATAAACACAAGATGCCTGTTAGCTTGTTTCAGTATAAAACCACCTGCTGCACCAGTGGATACAATTATACCTATGGAGAGTGGGGCTTGAGTAAACCAGTGTTGACGTATGCAAGTTACCAAGTCAGGGGAATGTCAGAGCTTTTCATGTCCGGAAGGACTCGCGCACTGTCCTGCATTTTAAAATGCAAAACTGGAAGGTGACGTGGTGCTGATTTGGGTTCAGATAATGCATCCATGAAGAGCAGACTCCAGCTCTTTTCAGGATGGATAAAATAGCTAATATTTAATTCACAGTTCTGCATTTTCCCCAAATACTCCATCACAACACAACTATTTTTTAACAGATAATGTCCTTTGATACGACATTTCTCCTGTGCTGTGCTTAAAATACTAGATGGGCCTAAGCCAGTCCTGCTCACGTAAGCCTTGCCCTGATGGGCTCCATAAATTTCAATTAATAGGTTTTATGAGACATATTTCTCAAGTGACATTGTGAACAAAGAAGGATGTGAGCACGCTTGAAAATGCATTAGAGCATAACAAATGGCCCTAGTAAACAAGCACCTGTGATAAATAACACTCCCATCATGTAAAAGGAACTTTCAGTGACATTATTGATCAACTTTCTCTCATGCCTGCTCCCCAAAACACACATTTTGTGCTTATGAGAAGAAAGGTCTCCTGCAGGCACACACAGCTTCTCACAGACTTCCAGAAGTAGAGGCCATCTGGACTTTCATCACATCCATTTTCCTGCACTACTTATCACACAAAGCATTTTGAGAGCAGCTCCTACTACCATTTATAGATACAATCTATTTGACCACTGCTTTTTGCCAGCCATTTAAACAGGAAAAAAACCTGTCCTTAAACTTTTGCATTCCCTTAAGCAAGTGAGTTCAGACTAACATGCAATAAACCAAAGGGGAATAACATGAATTATTTGCATGACACATCCCTTTGAATATTAGGCTTTGCGATTCAGCTCTAAGGCTGAAGTACCTCGAGTCTATTACTGTCTTTCTCTAAACTGTAAGGGTATTTCAACTGAGAACTGGTTTTGTTAGTCTTCCTCGTAGGAAGTTCAGTAAAAATACACCATAGATTCTGAAAGCCAGAACATTAACAGGGAGCTCTCTGGATCTCTGCTCTGCAGGGAATCATTTTAATGCATACTTCAGTAGTAACTCTTTGGAGCTTGTATGATAATATCTTTACTGTCAGTGGAGATGGCTTGAACGAAATGAAAAATGCTACACCTCCCAAGTTCATCTAGCATTATCCTACCATTAAATAGACTTCAAAAAAAAAAAGGAGATATGTGTTCAGTAACATACACTGCAGTAAGAACTGCTCGGTAATTACACAGCAATGCACTGAAGATAAAAATGCCTTCTTTTTATTTTGAATTATCCACAATGTTATATGCTAATAATTTTTTTTGTAAACTCTCAATGCTAGTTAATTCAGAAATGAATTTTTAGTGCTTCAGAGGGCTACAGGCTTACATCTAGAAAGGGCACACCACCCACGCCATTATGAAGTTCTCCCACTTTATAACCTGTGATTTGGGCCAAATTTTCCAGGACTAACCCAGGAAATTCAAAACCTGCTCAGTGCTCAGCACAAGCGATGTCTGCTACTCATTCACCTCCTCCCTGAACTTAAAAGCAAGAGCTTGTTCCAAGAGAGCAAAGGCCGGCACAGCCTATGGCAGGGAAACTCATCTAAGAGAAAGACACTTGGTCCTTCTTGGTATAAAGCTGAGAACAGGCTGATGCAGCTGAATGAAGGGCTCTCTGAAGTCCTGTAGTTCACACAAAGACAACTAACCTGAACAGGGTAAGTCTCTGATGGATTGCTTTCAGATGTTTTAAACTAATAATGAAGTGGCTGAAAGTCAACCACATTCTTGGCCTCATCCCCTTCTTCCTGTAATGTTCTGTTGGAAAGCTAATTGAAAATCTAGTTAAATTTCACCTGGACAGTGTATTTAAGAATTTGTGGCAGGAAGTATTTTACTTAATGCTATTTTAGTGCTTTACACATTTATACTGCATGTTCTAACATGTGAAACAATTACAATTGGCTGCAGAAGTATGAACTTAAAAACAAAGTGCTTACTGTCCAAGGTACAATTTTTGGAGAACTCTGCCAAAACAGACAATACCTACACCATTTACTGTGTGCTACAGCACTCCTGACAGGAGTCTTCTGGTTAAGTCTTATGAGAGGCTGAGGGTGCTGGGGTGGCTCAGCCTGGAGAAAAGGAAGCTCAGAGGGAACTTATCGCTCCCTACAACTCCCTAAAAGGAGGGCGTACCCAGGTGCATCTCTTCTCCCAAGTAACAAGTGACAGGGTGAGAGGAAATGGCCTCAAGTTGTGCCAGGGGAGGTTTAGATAGGATATTAGGAAAAAATTCTTCATCCAAAGGGTCATGACGCATTGGAAGAGGCTGCCCAGGGAAGAGGCTGAGACACCATGCTTGGGTATTTAGAAGAGGTGTGGAAGTGGCACAGGGACACAGTTTAGTGAAGGCTTGGAAGTGCTGGATTAATGTTGCGATTCAATGATCTTAAAGGTCTTTTCCAACCTGAACAACCCTGTGATTGTATATACATAAGGCTTAACAGTTTTAGTAGCATTCAGCAGTTTTAGTGGAATTTATCTGTTTTATTTCTAGGCACAAATCCTTCAGATTCAAAGAGCATTTCCAGATGATTACTGAGAGTCGATGAATGGTTAAAAAGTGCCTGTCAGCCAAAAACAACCTGCAGAATGTCTTAATTCTCTTTAAACAGACTACTTAAGAATATGATTTTCCTTGATGGCAATTCCACTTAATTCTCACATTTTAATTAATTTTACACTTACAGCGGCATTTTTACATTTTTATTTACAGAATTTGCTTTTGCATTGGGCCCCTCTCCCACATTTCCATTTATTTAATTTAAAGTTAGATAAAATTACAGCAATGAGAACCATAAAGCATTCCGATGTTAAATCATTACTCTAAAAATTCTTCTTATATGTCTTCCTTGGACATAAACAAATTGCAAACTATACATATCATGTAGAAGTTAAATATGCAGATTCATACTTGAATAATTTTCTCTCTTCTTTTTTTTTTTTTTCAAATTACCATATATACACATTCAGGGGGTCTATTTCCACTGGAATAACACGTACCTTCGAATAGCAACAGTGAGAGCTTCTGGTGAACTAGCACAGGGACAAATGACCTCCTGCCTTAGACCCTTACTTTGGAAGACATTGAGAAATGCATCACAGGAAGAAATGGACCCTGGGGTAAAGAAAAAAAATAACAAAAAATCAGAGGAGAAAAATAATTTGATTCCTGAAGTGATGCTATTCAAGCTGCAAATTTACTATTAATATATAGGCTTTTCAGGGGAAATAATTTTTAAAGGATCCATGTCCACAGGGAAATACATCATAGCTGCTACAACTACATATATGTATGTATATGCAATTGTACATATGCATACAGGGAATAAAGACTAAATTTTGAACATGATGTCTTTTCATTATGCTTACATAGAAAAGCCATTACTGCTAGATTTACAGTACCAATTTCATTCCAGTGTTCTTTTTTAGGATGAGGGAAATTAAAGATTTAATTCAGAAATTCCAACCAAACTACTAAACTACTACAAACAAGTAGAACACCTGTACACGTGTATCTTAAATAATACAGAGAAATAGCTCATGCTGTTAATTGTCATGAAGTGATTCAGATGTGTTTCTCTAGAGTAGCGCAAGTATTCCCCTAAAATTCTGTTACTTCTGCATGTGAGAATCATCATTCAGAGCAAATGTTCTGATCTTTTCTATAGCTTAAGGTCTTCATTGCTTCAACTTTTATAGCTTCAGTCTTTATACATGACTATGATGTTAAAAACACCTGTATTTACTGCAACTTGCATTATATGGAATATCAAGTTTGTTTCAGGATGAGCTAATGAAAAACATATTTTGAAAAAAATCCCAAATTAATTACTGTTTCCATAAATGTCACACAGTTTGTAGTTGACAAACTGTGTATTTTGCAAATATTTTAGCTAAGACAGCTGAAGATTGAAACTTTAAAGGCAAGACAGAAACCGCTTCCTGTTCTCTCCTGAAGTGCAGCAGCAGAGCTTACATGGGTTTGCACCATCAGCCACTATCAGCATCCGCAGCGAGGAGAGGTTGATGTCCCTCTGGTCTCGATGTGCCACCAACGCCCAGTGCATGTCTCTGGACTTCACACAGGCAACTTTTGCTGCAATAACAATGACAAAATTACTAACACACCATATGAAAGCTAGACAGACGGGATGTGTTATCAATTTGCACTTTGGATTTTGACTATCAAGCAAACTTTTGTATATTCTTGTTCCTTACCTTTGTATTGACAGACTTTTTGTATCCATGACAGTGGATTCACTTTCATTAAGGAGTATGGAATACTTATAACATGCATCATGTTCATGACACTCTGAAATCAAAAAAATAAAAGGGTTTCAGACAAAAATTGTGGTAACTACTTATATTGTGTTATGGGCAGGGGCATCTATGCAAATTGCTCTGTGCTTATTTTATTGTCAGTGCTGGCATTCATCTTTTCCTATCTAGCTACCTACATTAAGATGAAAAAGACACCCATTTTCCAGTGCTTTAATTAAGGATTAACGATTTAGACAAATCAGACCGTAACTTTTAAGCAGTACTGAAAAGAAACATTTTCTTTCTATTCATACTTTAAATACAAAAAAATCTAATAAACCATTGGGTGAAGAATGTCTGCATGTTTGCTCTGTAGGTAAATATTATCCCTAAGCCTGATAAACTGCCATATATATGAACACTGCACTAAAAAGCTCAAGCAGCAAGATATCTGTCTACAGAAATCCATCTCTGGGAAGACTAAAAGCTACCAATAGTAGTGGGGCACAAATTATTTAAAAGCCAGTAGACAAAGAAATTGAAGTCCTAGACTAAGCAGAGATCAATTTATTTTAACAGAAAATAAATGAAGGAGGTTTTAGTCCCTCTCCGGGTGAGCTAATTCCAGTATTTTCAACAAGGTCATGAAAAGTTCCAGGAAGTTTAGAAAAAGCAGCTGAGTGAAACCAATGACAAATCCAAAACTGATCTCTCAGTCTGAGCCCACCAATTGCATTGGTGATTTCTCAGTGTTAAACAAACAGCCTGTAAATGAGCTGCTGCTTTACTTCTGTTACCATTTAGAAATATCTCCTGAGGGCAACACGCCTCCCCTCATAGCAGCTCAGGTTAAATACAGTATTTGTTTTGGAAAACCTAGGTGTAAGAAAGGTTAAGTGTCCCAGTGAATTAGTCATTTAAACACTTGGAAACTGCAAAAGATAGTTCTCCTTTCAGTCTGGCATAAGCACAGGTACAGGAAAAGCACTTACAGGCAAGTACTGAAAAAAATGTTCAGAACAAGATCAATAGCAAAGGAAGGCACAGAAAAGCTCTATTAGACACTTGCTTTCAACCAGTGATAAAGATGAGATACTTATGGGTGTTAAGCCTAATTGTTTCTGCTTCAGAACTGTTATTACTGCACTTTGATAGTAAGAAGAGTATAACACTGCGTGGGAAAAACAGATCACTGGGAATCATAGGGACCCCCAAAATCATGGGAACCCCAAACAATGACCCTTCAACACTTGACATCTGCTTAAAATGATCAGTGAATAGTAAACATTTTGTCAGTCACTGATTGCAACAGCACCTTTAGAAGCAATCCTTAAAAATATGTCACTTGTCTCCCATGTCAATTGAGGAAGACTTTCCAACATTAAGTAGAAAATTAATGCAATTTAAAGTATTGGGAATGCTTCAATGTTAGCAAAAACATCTGTTGGTGGGAGTTTTGATAGGGGAGATAGTCAGGAGCAATAGAACAATGCCATTGGATCATATCCCTATAGAAGCAAGTACTAATTTGATTTGTTTCTGCTATAAAGTTTGATCTCAAAATCACATATTGGTGAGATAACATGATAAGAATGGGACCACAGTACTTGACATGATACATAAAAATACTCTGACGTCTTTACCATGCTCATTATGGGTAAGTGCACTAGGAGAAGATCACGGGTTTAAATCACATTTATTTTGCTTTCAAAGCAGAAAAGATTGTATTAGAAGAAACTGTAGGACATCCCAGTTTGTGACAGCAATAAGCATATTAGGATAATTTCTTTTCAAATATTCAGAGAGAATAAAAACACATACTTACTGTAAGAATTCCATGCCATAAACCAACATCCTTCTTGAAATCTAGTACATTCACAATTGTTTCAGCTGTCCAATGAAAACAAAGCAGAATTTATTTTTTAGAGCATGGCATTGACCCAAGGCAAACCCACTCAAAGGAAGGAAGCTTCAGTGTAACATGACTGATGACCTCAAAGGTTAAGTTTCAAAGTAAATCTCCGCTGCGGGATTTATATTGGTTAAGACATTATTTGTACCTCTCCTATAGATATTTTAAACATGAACATATTTCCTGAAATAAATTAAAAAAGAATCATGTTTTTAAACCTAGAAGCCTTTGGCACCGAACAGTGTAAAACATAAGATAGGAGACTGATGAGAAGTGAATTACAATTCCCACTTGATTTTAAGGATGATGCAAGGGGAGTGCACTCCTTACCTTCTGTGTATCCACATGCCTGGGTCAGAGCTTGGCAGTGTGTCAGCAGTGCAATCCTTGTCACAGTTACCCCAAGCACACTTCCATCTTTACATGTTTTGTACTAAAATGAAATAAGTAGGGAAAGTCAATATGAAATAATTGCCCTATTTCCATTATTTAATAGCTATGTTTAAAGTGTTTCCTCTGCAGGTGTATGATGGACACATCTAATGACTCTATTTTAAGAAGGCAGCAGTACTGGGGAGATTTGGAGGCATCTCTTTGTTAAAAAGGAATTTTTTTTCAGATAGGCTTTCTCTTTTGACTGAAGCTTCCCAGGCTTGATATCTGAAATCCATGTGTTGTTTAGAAACAGGCATAATTCTAACAATTCTGATCATGTCAATGACTAATGGACTGGCTAGATTTAGCAGAGAATAACCTAGTTCAGTCTGTTCTGTGTTTACATGTTAGATTTTATAGGCCAACCACTAAACCCAAGCTTCTCCCTTCTGCATCTTGTAAGGCATATGATAAGAGCTGACTGCAGAATCCTTGCTGGGTGCTGTGATAATAATCTATATGTATGCAGTCTGAAAGACACAAATTCTTTGATCAGAAGAATATGAGACTCGTGAGAAAGCAGCAGAAAAGAGGCAGGAGGCCATTGGTGATTACTGAAATAATTTTTGTAACTTTATGCAAGAGTCTGAGAACTATCAGTGGCAGATAATAAATTAAACATTTATCTTTCTCCATGATAAAGATAAACAGCAAGATTGAGAATGAAGACATCTCTGCTTCTCTAGCCCAGTATCCTGACTGCACAAAGACAGGAAACACCTTTGGTCCATTCACTTGCACTTAGTCCCATTGAAGAATCATTTAAATTCAATACTAACACCACTGAATTCAAAGCATTTGAGTCTATGCAGAAGGGGGAGAAAATTATGGGGGAAAAAAAAAAAGAGGAAAATTAAATTCAAAAGCATTGCTAACTTTGCCTTCCTGATGCTGTTCTGTTGTGGGGAGCGTGACTCATAAAGCAGTTAGTGACAAGCAAGCATTTGAACAAGAAATTCTTTCTCTTTCAAAGGGTCTGAAGGTTGTGATATGAGAACTGAAGCTTCACTGTGAACCTTGTCTTCTATCCATCCCAAGGCTAGTGGGCAAGCCCACACTGAACAGAACCAAGATTGGTCAAGGCAAGTGTAATATAATACTGCAGCAGCCACATAAAAACAGTAATGTTAGAAACACCCAAAATGCAATTTAACATTCCATTGACTTTTCTGAACTCAGTATTGGTCAAATTTATTAGAAAACATTACTTATTAACAGGCTAAGCCAGGATGTTCTTTGCTTCTGTCACTATGGAATGAATAATGATGTTTACCTAACCCAGAAGTGCCATATGTAATGATTCGAGGAGAAGATGCATCTTCATTAACTCACCTCAATGTAAGCTGTGTCATTGTTGGCATCCTTGATGTGGGGGAACCAGTCACGAGGAGGCTTGGAGAGGTGTTTAGACTCTGTGACAAACCACAGCAGCTTTGGCCAGCCTGAGATACAAACAAAAGCCAGCTTTTGTTGAGTTTCTGCTGGATAAGACAAGACAGAAGTCTTCCTTGCCAGAGTTTTATTCTTGAAAGGTCTGTGTCACCATTACCTAAACATTGCTTCCTTTGAACCTCAGTGTAGTCTGAGAAAGAAGATTTTGCAGAACTGCTGTCTTAACACAGCTATTGAGGTCTTTTTAGGCAGACCCTGAGGGAATGGCTGGACAGTTTAAGCTGTTAGTGACCCAAGCAGTTTCATTACCACTCCCCTGTCAGAAGTTACTGTCCCTACACTTCACTAAAGGAGTGAATCATATGAATATTTCTCGTCTACTACAGTCCTAAGTCTGTTGGCTTAATTTTTGTGGCCACAGATGGTCTCAGCAGCCTGGCTGAGCCAGCAGAGAACTGGATTGGGAATACTGGTGCCGCTCTCCATCCATGAGGCTGGCACAGCCATCACTGCCAGCAGTGACATGCCAGGACAGTGGTGTCCCAGCAGCGACAGCTGCTCCCGTGGCAAGTGTTTCATCATGGGCCTGACCCTCACCCACAGCCACTAAACAAGTGCAATTATTTGTTGTAGTAAATGACCAGCAAGAGCCATGATAAACTAGGGTTAGATTACCTTTAAACTGTGGTATCTCCCCTGTGGGGCTTTTAGGCAGTCCTTTATGGCATGCGTCGCTGGTCAAGGCCACAGTAACTCCACAGCTTCCAAGCAAAAAGCCTATTTGTTGACTTCCAGCATCCTAAGAGATGACAAAATGCACGGAATTGATTAGAAGTGATTACAGGCTGAAATAATTTTTGTCCTTGGGCACATTATCTTGAGAGGAAAACAGTCTCTTTCCATTAAATTGATTTCCTTTTAGGTGACTATCAAAATTCATCTGTACATTGACAAAGGAATTCCACAAGCTACATATCCCCTTGTCTGTAGCAGCATAAATCATAAAGAGAGCAGAAGCCATCAGATGGCATCTGCTCTTGCATCTCTTCAGAAATGACGAGTGTCTGGGAGGAATGTCTGATCTGACTGATCAGAGAGGATCCCTGGAGAAATGGCCAGACAGGGCCCTCATAAAATTCACCAAAGGCAAATTCAAAGTCCTGTACCTGTGGAGGAACAACCTCCTGTACCAGAATGGTCTGGAGACCAACTTTTCGGTAAAGGACCTGGAGGTCCTGGTGGACACCAAACTGAGTGTGAAGCAGCAACGTGCCCTGGCACGAGGAAGGCAAATGGCATCCTGAGCTGTGCGAGGCAAAGCATTGCCAGCAGGCTGAGGAAGGTGATCCTTCCCCTCAGCACCAGTGAGGCACATCTCCAGCACTGGGACCAGTTCTGGGCTTCCAAGTAGAAGACATAGAGCTACTGGAGAGAGTCAGCAAAGGACCACTAGAATAATGAAGGGACTGGAGCATCTCTCCTATGAGGAAAGAGTGAGAGCTAGGACTGCTCAGCCTCAAGAAGAGAATGCTTAGCAGGGGATCTAATCAATGTGAACAAACACCTGAAGGGAGAGTGTGAAGAAGATGGAGTCAGGTTTATTCCTTTTTTTGCCCAGTGACAGGCCCAGAGGCAATGGACACAAACCAAAACAGAGGAGATTCCCTCTGACTATCAGGAAACACTTTTTTACTGGGAGGGTGACTGGCACTAGGTGCCCATAGAGGTGGTGGAGTTTCCATACTTGGAGATATCCAACAGCTACCATGGATATAGTCCTGGGCACCCTGTTCTAGGTGGCCCTGTTTGAGCAGGGGCGCTGGATTAGGTCATCTTAACACATCTCTGCCAACCTCAACCATTCTGTGATTTTGTGACAATTCTAGGAAATAATATGGACTACAGATGCTTCCACCTGGAGAAAGCTTTCAACCTTTAAGATGTTAGGATGGGTGTACAGTGGTGAGAGTTTCCCTATTAATGCTGACCTAAGCTGATCTGTCAATAACCATTTCATTCAGTAGTTACAGGCATGTTTCAGGAGCACTACATACAGTCAAGTGCCCATTAGAGTATGCTCATTACATTTTACTTTCATCAAGGGGATAGAAGCAGTGAGATTAAGAAGTCATGTAATGATTTCCACGTCTAGGCCATAGCTGTTCTTTAGGAGATGCTGTGCTCCTACAGCATTATGTCTGCTTTATGTGTAGTGTCTTGTCATTACTCTTTTATGAACTTTACATCTATCCACTCAGCTCTTCAACAGAGCAAAGCCCAAGATGTAAATGCACATTGAAGTATTAACCCTTTCTTCACAGAATGGTTCTACTGAAAACCGCCTAAAGAGACTTAAAAGATCAAATTATAATATCTTTCAAATCAACCATAGAGCACACTCAACCATGGAAACAACCAGAAATACAGAACAGTTGCCTTAATCTATTGATTTATTCAAAGCAAAATTGTATGATGGAAAGAAAGCCCCAGAGCCTAACTGACTAATTCTTAATGCAATTTTTATGTAGTCAAATAAAACTATCTAAAATGGAGAAGCAATGAGAACAGAGAAAAAGCAAAAGCTTACTTTTCCATACCACCTCAAAATATGTATATAGCAGCAATTATCCCACCTTTGATAGCTGAGTAAGCAATGTGGGACAATTAACTGATCTGTCAAGTCTATGCTATATAACTCCTTCCATCCAGAATTACTGCATTTGCTTTTGCTTACTGTAGCCAGAATGCTTATAAAAACAGGAAAAAAAAGAAAAGTATTTTTTCAGCAAGGCTTTTTAAACTTAAGCTTGTGTATCATCTGTCCCCATATAAAACCAGACAATGAGAGTATCCTTTGAACAACAGAGAATAATACTGGTGTCTCCATGAACAACACTTTGGGGAGCATGTTGTTTGCTCCACCACACCTGCACCAGTGGGACTTCCAGAACTTAATGGGTTTTGTCAAGCATTAATTACTGTCCTCACTGACTCTCATGTTAGCTCGTCCACATCTGTGTTGTCAAACCTACAGGACAAGCACTTAGCCAGATCTAATCCTGGTTCCACATGAGAATGAGACCTTCTGTCTCCACTCTTGGAGTCTGCTCAGAGGAAGGAAATGTGGGTGCCTGAACAGTGCAGGAGAGATGGCTCTCCCTGAGGGTCCCTCAGAAGGAATGTCAGGAAGAGGCAGGCTGGAGTGTTCCACAGAGAACACCACTCCTTGGTCAAGACACAGCTTCTGAGACCTGCTACTCTATCATCTATAAAGGGAGGTCATGAGTTCCTTAAAATATCAGATTCATACTACCATTGCTCAAAATTTCCCATTAAATTTAATCTAATAAATATTTACTAATATATGTATGACTTTCTAACTACCAATTTAAAAAAGGCATATAAATTTTATAATTGAATGGAGACTGCATTGATCTCAATTTTAAATTACAATATTGTTGTAACTGTATATCCTATAAAAGACTGCTACAGTTTCACTACTATATCAAGAAAATGCCAATTCTCAACCAAGGAAATTCCATTTAATGCAGAACTTTGTAAGCAGAAATTAACCTAACAAATTCCATTAAGAAATTTAACATAAGGAAACCCAGTAGAAAGTGCGGACCTTAGAGCATCAGCATACCATGTCCCTGGGTATCATCTGTCAAACTCTTCTTACACCAAAACAAAACAACGGGGAAAAGAAACTTGCATTAATAGTGTAGAGTTCTTCAGATAACACAAGAAAGAATGACTACGCTTTCCCTTAGTGCAGTATCAACTGTCTTAGAGTATGTCCACATAAATATTAATCATTCATTTGTAGCAGTTCACACACATACATAGATTTCTTAATACAATCTATGCATGCCACAGTTTGTAATAGCAGACTGCTTTACATCAGAACAACCCACCTCAAACAGCACTAAAATCTTCACCCCATTCTTTTCTGCACAGATATTCTTTCAATTGTAAGGAAAACATGACTGAACAATCACATGATGTAACACTGCCACAAGAGATTGGAAGAATTTCATCAGGCATGGGCAGTGTGTTTTACAGACTTTCAAATCCCATGCCATGCTTTGGTGGCCACACTAAATCCTGCCTTGCAAGAAAAAGGCAAATCAAGATGCTGAAGCAGAAGTGCTGTGACAGACACTGTCAAGAGCCATAGAAGCTCCAGTTGAGGATTTTGAACACAATGAAGCTTTCTGGAACTCTCCTACTCAGTGTCCATCGATTCCACCTTCAGTCTCAGTCTCTCACACCCTGTAACTAGTTATCCTCACCTTCTGCCTGCTTCTGGTGGCTCCATCCTAACCCAGAATCTAAAAGTACTGCAGAGAACAGAGACATAAAGAAAGGGTCAACATCCCTTGCCCCATGCCAGTGCTTCTGTGATAACTGCTGCCCCACAGAACTTGTTTCTAACTACTCAAGTGGTGTTGAGATGCTGGAGTGACAGCTAGGAGGTGGAAGATCTGAAACCTTTATACACCCCCCAGACACACCACAATGTTACCTACATACTCAACCATGCAAGCACAACAGTCTTTGCTGTTCCTTACGCCTCAGCATGACAGGCCCAGAACAGTGAGGACCTTGGGCAAAACTTGTTTTTGAAAAATGAAATTTGAGTTAAAAGTGCAGTCCTTTGCCTGAAGCAGTCAAAGCTTCCATGTGGGCCACAAAAAAGGCTACTCACTTTAAAGGGAATGATTATTTCAGATTTCACAGACAAGCTATCAGCCTGCCTTTTGAGTAACATGAAATGAATGGGTGCAAAGGTGAAAACTACTTTTTAAGTAGCAAAAAGACACAAACAAATAATCTTCCACAAAAAAAGCCAACCAAATCCTCTTCCCCTCTTAAATAGAATCACTCTCCTACCTGAGAAGAGAATAGATTTTCAGGACACACTGGTTTGTCAGAAGTGTTACTTGCTATTTTGGTAATTTATGCTGATCTGCTACTTGGCAACCCCCCACTTGCCATGAATGCTTTATTTTGCTGAATCTTGTGGGGGTAGGAAAAAGCTCAGGAAGCCAGTGGAGACCAGGTGATACAACTCAACACAGCCCCAACTGCAGACAGGGGCTCACTGACTTGCCAGAGATGCTTATTGTCAAATCCTCTACAATTCACAGTTTGAAACGACACATAATGCAGGCAGAAGGCAAAACACAGAGCTGAGGTATTGTAGCATGAGGTCTGAGACCAATAGCTGACTTTGGAACTATCATTTTACATTTCTTGAAGGCACAGCACTTGCTGCGGTATGAAAAATGAGGTGTGCATAGCTTTAGACTATGTCTGCACACACCTAGAGAGATCAATCTTTCAGATGAAGTGAGCCAGAAATCCTCTCTGCTGTAGGCAGCCATTCAAAGTTCTCTAAAGACTTTTATTAAAGGTTCCCTAAAGGTTTTCACCAGTACCTGGAGGCAAATTGTCTTCTTCCTGCTGCAGAGAGTGATAATTCATTGTCTGGATAAAAAAATCCCACGTGTGGTTGCATTTCAGCATGCTGTTAATGTCATTTCTAGAATGCTTTGTGAGAGTATCTATGTGAAGGAAAACAATTATGATCCTGTCTCCGTGAGTGAGAGTGCATGTCCTTATCTAATAAGGAAGGAAGGAAGAGACAGCCTGTGCAAAGGTTGGTCTGATAAAGGTTACTTCTGTTCACTTGCAAATCCCAGACTGCTTTCAAAATGAGAATTATGTGGTGGAGCATCACAGACTGAACTAATCTTGTTTTCTGTTACAATGCTTATTTGAGCTCCAGTGCCCTCACCCTAACAAAAATTTGCTGGTAAAGAACAAATAGGGCAATGATCAGATGTAAAGGCCAAGCATCACCAGTTCTGAGCCAAAAGTTAAAAGGCATTGAGGAAACCCTCTTTTTTAAAAAACACAAAGACCTTAGTAAAAATTAAACACAGTGCAGACAAAAATCTTTATAACCAGCTTTAAGATGAAGAAATTAGTTGTCTCTTCAGACAACAGCTTTGGTATCTGCCTGCAATTTGCATGTGAAATCTGCAACTATGAGCATCTTAATCTCCAGAAATCTTAATAAAAGCAAGACAGTAGTTATTTTTGGCAGGGGACACTGCATGAAATATGGTATCCTCTATAGGAAACGATCATTTCCTAAACTTGAAAATATAATAAGGAAACACAAACTTTAAAGGATGTGAGATTCACTGTGGCAAACTGAGCAAGGACTTCTTTGCTCCACTGCTGAAGCGTATGAAGAGGGATGGACAGGCACAAGGCTTACAGGGTCCAGCAGTGTGCACATGGGGCTCAGGTGCAGCTCAGGGAACTTAGATTCTTTGGAAGGACTGGAAGACTATGCCACTGAAAAGAATATATAAAACATTTTATACATATTTTAAATCCAGGGGAGAAAGAGATGCATTGTCAAAAGATGTTCAAAAGCATGTAGAGCTCCAGTGTTTCTGGCACACTACAGCCCTACAATGAGTAAAGCTGAGAGAAAGCAAAGCTCATTTTATCCCTGAAACACTAGGAAAGATGTCAAGGTGTATCTCCTTCAGACTAGAACTCTTCTTTTAAAGAAATATATGACTGGGACAATTTACTGTCTCGGAAGAGATCTACCTCCCTGGCTATGTCGAAGCTTTAATAACCTTTCAGGATTAAATAAAAAGAGCTCCTGAAAAACAGTTTTACCCTATATGAAGCATCCTTTAAAAAAACCCCTAAATGTCCTGGAATGGATATCTCCAGATTTCCTATGACAATACACAGGCACAATTCTTCCAATCATACAGTGAGAGCCAGCATCCAGAAGAGCACAGAAATGCCTGCTGAAAGCACACACAGCATTAAATCTAACGGGCTACAAAATAGCATTTTAAGTGAGAAACTAATTTTTACATGCTTTCACGTCACACACACTCTGCTACAAATTCTGCCTGTGATAAGGAAGCCATGAAGATCTGTGAGGGACAGCTTTCTTCCTATGTTCACAGCATGTGACTGAGCATAACTACGAATGTGCTTGGAGGACAAAAATGTTATTTTTAGATTAAAACTGAATAGCTCCCCTGACTGTGTCAGAGCAGAATAATAATATTTTTCATGGCGCCAATCAAATGGAAAAAAACATTGACCTAAAAAACATAAAGAAAAATAAATCAAAACCATATTTTAAAATTGTTTCATAAGGGACATAGTAAATCACTGTTTGAACTAGAACTTGACATGTTGAAACTCCCATCTCATCTACTTTGATGGCACATTCTATGACATACAGTTTGCAATTCACATCATATCACACATACAATGAAAGACTTTGTAATACTCCAGCTTCAGACAAGATTAACAAAAGTGGCAGCTCTGAAGGAAGAGATGTTATATAGGACATATTATTTGCTAATGTTTGGGAAACATAAGCAAATTTGGAGAAAGGGACACTATTCTGAGAGAACAGAGCCTGTTAGACAAGGGATGAGGATTAGCTACAACAATTTTGGGGAGTGTTGATGATAAAGGCATTGCAATGGTATTAAATGCAGGGAAAGGAGGAGAAATAAAAATACTGCTTGTTCTATTGTTACAATGAGTGCAGAACCCCTGACTGGTGCTTTTTAGAATGAAAAGTTGGTTTAGGATTTCAGTTTTTAATTTTAGACCTGATGTCCCAAGTCTAAAGAGGCAAAACCATGCTCCATGAACTCTAATTTCCAATTTTTCTTTGCCAAACACTAGGAAGCTTTTGAGAATAAAATTGGAAAATGCTGCATGGTTGCTGGATGTTCAGACAATCCATCCCAGATGCCAGGTCAAACGTGCCCTGCAGTCCTGGGGATATTCTAGGTATTCTGTCAACACAAAGGTGGGATACAGAAGGAAAGAGCAAGGCAAGATGGACCTTCACCTAACAATGAACTGGGAAGAAAATCCTGTCAAAATCCTAAAAAAATAACAGTTATGCTACAAAGAAAAGGGAATGCAGACAAAATCTAAGTGCTGGTAAAGCAAAAGCCCTTACTTCCATATGGGTATAGATGTCTGCAGAGTAATCTGTAAGCCAAAAGTCTACCTGGCTGCAAATATTACTGCCAGTTTTAAAATGCCAGGGACAAAATTCTGCACAGAGCTAAGAAAAACTCTTCTTTATGAAAATGTAGAACACTATTAAAGCTGCTAATACAAACTTTTAATATTAGAAATGGCTGCTAATATAACTACCTGAAATAGCTCATCCTGTATCAGTTTATTATTCTGTAAGCCTATAGTATAATACAATATAAAATGTAATAGAATTGCTGGTCTATTTGCCAGCTCACATCTCTGTCTTCCAGAAAGCAACCCAAAGGATGTCCACTGCCAGAATGTACTGAAGCATGCAGAAAACAGAACAAATAATGGGAAAGCATAACAGAACAATCTAGGCCATTGTGTGATGACAGGAATGACATCTTCCCACGGATGCCAGAAGCAATCCACTGCCATTTGACCAGGCAGAGGTATTCCTTCTGGGACTACTCAGAACACGATTTTCATCTCATTGTTTCCACTCCAGTTGCCTTTCCATATAAACAAATGCAAAGATATTTGCAATAGTATATGCTGTGAGATTGCATAGTTTTATTTATAGAGTATAGATCATATTGCTTTTTTAACTGACATCTCTGTTATTGTGTTATTAATTTGATATTTAAACTTTGTGGCAAAAGATAAACAGTCTGAGTCTGTATATATTCCTTTATATAAATATATATATATATACATGTGTAAGTGTATATTTATATATCCATATATAGACACATATTTTAAAAAAAACAAACACCCAAGAGGTTCAGCCAAATTAGGGTAAGTTATTCATTTGACACAGAGTATTTACTTGGACAGCTGGATTTTATAGTTTACTGGATGGATGTGGTATCAGATGTTCCAAAATAAATCAAATTTACGCCTATCTATCTGCTTTAAAATGTCATTAAACCTCAGAAAATAGTAACAGGGAAAGACAGATTTTTTAACCCTCAAAACCATGTTGCTTTTTTTTCATGGAATGAAAGCAGATTTACCCATTTGAGCACTCTGCAAGATCTTAAAATGTACATATTCTGCCAGCCTTATTTTGTTGATGCATATAAAATCTCTGTTTTTTATCAAAATAATGCACCATGTTATGCAACTGCCTCAGACTACAGGTACTGCCCTCAGATGTGAAGGCACAATGAGAGCCCAATGCAAATGAAATGTGTTTCTACTAAAATCATCCTCGTTCTACAGCCATGTCCACCTCTCAGTGCTCTCAAATACAACATTTTAGAAATGGAACAGCATAACCCTACTCCCCAAAGCAGGTATGGTGGTTGAGATCCCATCCTCTCCCCTTGCATGGCCTTTCCAGCTCACCTGCATCTTTCCTCCAGTCTCAGACAGTTTAAGCTGGGGCACATCCTGTCTCCTCTTTCCCTTGGTCCTTCCTTCTGCTCAGTGGCCCTCAAATCTGCTCAGCTGGATCATGGCCTCTTGTTGTCTGGTCCACTCCCTCCCTCCATCTCTCTCTCCTCCTTCCCCAGTTTATCAACCTGCCCCTTCCTGCGGCTCCCACCCCTTCTGTCCCTGCCACCTTCTGGTTTCACCATGGCAGGAGCCCACCACAGATGTTGGCTGGGACATGCATGATTGAAATCAAGAAATTTTGAGGTCAGCTCAGCTTCCCAGAGGTGAGGAAGGCTCAAGCAGGTTCATTCAGGAAGGAATCTCCAGTTATTTCGAGCTGTTAATTTGCTGTGTGAGATGTGCAAACTGCAAAGCCTTTGTGAGGGCTCACAATCTTGTTTTCAGGGCTTTCTTTTGAAAGGCAGGGTTCCTGTCCATGAAACAAAGATTTGAGCTTCTGCTCCAGGGTGCTCTAACACTGGAACGTTTCAAAGAAAAACCCTTGACACCTGAAACATTGAAAATGTTTGACCAAAGCAATACATTTGCTCAGCCCTTTCCTTGGAAACGTCTCATGGCTTCAGTCAACATTTTCCAAAACAATTTACTTTAAAAAAGAAAGCCTGTAAGGATTTAAAAACACTCTTTGTATGGCCAAGTCCAGACCAAATAATTAAAGCAAGGCATTATTAGTGCTAGCTAATAAAAAAGTGATCATACAAGGGGTACGTAGGAGCAGCCAAACGTGGTAAATTAAGGGGATACAACAAAAAAACCCTTGTAATGAATAAATACATTTTGCTGTACTTACCGCCTTCAAGGCACACATCCTCAGAAAAAAATGCAAGTTCTGCAGAATCTATGTAAGTGACCCAGCTGTCATTCACCTCCACCACTGATCCTCCCCTCACTACCCCCAGACACTCCTTCCAGCTGGAACTGCTCTATCTGCCTCCTAACACTTCTCTGGGATACGTGGTAGAGTCTTTGAACCAACACTGGATGTGAAAGGCTTTTGATTAGAAGTGGTCAGTTTTCTCTATGAATGTATGTTCTGTGGCAAGAATTCCTGAGCTGAATTTGTTCCAGTGCCACCCTTGGCAGAGGTGACCATGGTGACAGAAGCTTTGGAATACATATGCACATACAGACAGAGGAGAAGGCATTTCCATAAGTGCTTTGAAGTAGCACACACAGCATCAGTGGCATTATAACATAGCTTGGGTTGCAGGGACAGGTGGAAAATCAGCAGTTGTTGCCAATGATTCTTTGTCAGTGGCCAACACCAGAAGGCTTTAAAAGGCAACAAAGATAATCTATCTACGACTGGCAGAGCTGTCCTCTTGAAAAATTTTCCTCTCATTTTCCATGCAGACCTGCATTTGCTGAAACTGCAAGCACATCTTCAGATTTTCCATCACAAAAAAGAAGAAACTATATATAATTCACCACACAGAACTATCTTGGTATCCTCAGATTCAGAGCTAGCTAACCACAAAAATGTACTCAAAAGCTGTGTTCAGTTGTGATTTATTCTGATGTAAGTTCTAAAATGGAGCATAGAGAAGAAACTCAGTTCCCCACCTTTCTTGTAAGTGGCACTTCAATTGGGACGGGCACAACTTCCGCAAGCAGGCAGCCATAAAACGCCACCATGAAAGCAGCAGGATCATTGTTAGGAAACACGAGTGTTACCTGAAAGAGAGAGATGTGCATTAATAATGTTTCATCCTAGGTGTCAGATAATGATAATTGGAGTTTCCATGCTTCCTTTTGGATGGAGATGATACTGGAGCACTTCTAAGACAGCTATTCAAATGCCTAATGACAGAGAATGAGGAATCAGAAGGAATTTATTTTGATAAATATTCCTTTTATGAGTATTTTCACTTAGGATGTAGTTAAATATTTTCATGCTGCATTGTTTCCTACATTGACAACACCTTTCATCTGGTTCTGAATTAACTGATTGTTTTACCGGTGTTAAATAACCAAGCAAATGGAATTAAAAGAATTTCAGATTCTAATGTAGTAATTTGCTTGAGGTTACTAAAACTGAAGTGTACATGTGACCAAATCAGATTACCCAGACTTAAGATGCCATTATGTCAATCATTAACACAGTTTTGTTTCACTATACTTTGCCTCATGCAATAGTTTTGTTTTAGGACTATCCTGTTGTCCAAGTGTAAAGTTTCTGTGTGCTGTGTGCACACACAAAAACTGGTATCTAGAAGTAAACGTCACATCCAGAGCTGGCCCTATCACATGCCAGCCTAGGTGTGGATTTGTTGAACTTCACAGCTTCAGGGCTAGGGCTGGGGAATTATTTAGATAAAAGAATGCCAAAACCAATCACAGATCACCGGAATGCTCAGTAGGTGTTGAACTGTGCAGCTTAACTCCTGCAGGCCCCGTGGACAATGCCTGAGATCCTCCACAGACAAAGGGGAAGGAGACAGGAGGGCTCACAGCCTTGCTGAGGATCCAGCAGCTTCAGAGAGCCCAGAGCTCTCCTTGCAAGGGCAGGCAACAGTACTGCTCTCACTGGTGAATGACCTTAGTGGCTGGATCCTCTCTGCGATTTTGTTCCGGTTCAGTCAGATGGGCGTTCTCAGCTCATGTCCTAAACAGCTGTAACACAGGTGGTTACTCCTGCACAGTCAACTGCAGTGGCATGCAAAGGCATGGCAAATGATTTCAAACCTCATTCCTCTGGGCTCACACACAGGACAAGGCTGTATTATCACAGCACCTTGAAACTTGCTAAAACTATTTGGTAGCTCTTGAGTTTTGACTGCTTCGACATGCACAGCAGTTTTGTTGAAGCAAAATCATGATGTATGCTCCAAGGTTCAGTTACTGGGAGTTTCCAGAATTTTCACATGGCTTCAAAGCCTTCCATACTATGTATGGATACCTTCCATATGTATGTACCTTCCATATGTATCCATGTATGGATAACCTTCCATACATCAACTTGATTTCTTCAAACTAGAAGAAATCTAACCAGCCTTGTCCAAGTGGGTCCAAAATATCTGGTTTTTAAGCTGAAGATTTAACTCATAATTCTTTAGAGTCAGAGCAAATACACCACTACTTTATCTACACACTTGCATGTTAAACAATCCAAGTGCTGGAGATGGCTGTGCAGAGCTTACTGTATGCAAATGGAAATAGAGGGATTTTGCCAGGTGCACAGAGGGGATGGTAGAGATTGCTGAGCCCAGCAAACATCTGAAATATCCCAAAATATACTTTGAGGGTTGTTGGGTTTTGCACTGGTCTCTGCTTACACAAAGGCAGTGAAGGTTTGGCTGGGAATCTTTGAAAAGGAGCTGACAGAAGTGAAAAAAAAAAAATCACTGAAGTCCAGTGGGAATGAGGCACTAACTTCCTCTCCAAAAAACATTAATCACTAACAGACTTTACCAAATAAATAAATAATGTGTGTAAAAGCAAAAAGGGATAAAGTTGAAGAAAAACAAATCATACAGTGTATATTAACAGAGAATCTGGTTAGCTAGTAGGTATTTCAGAGAGCAAGATTAATTTCCAGGCAGCTGTCTGGGGTGATGCAAGGTTAAATTTCTGAAGCTACTATAGAAGGCAAATGCAGTTTGCCACGTACAAGACCAGAAACACGGAAGGAGATGCAGGCACGTTCATTTATTTTATGGCTCAGAAAAAACCTAAGAGGTGAGGTAATGGTAGTCATTAGGTAGTAATGGTAATGAAAAACAGAGATTGTATTGACAGAAGGTGTTTTCAAAGGAAAATATAAACTATTTTATATCTATCAAAATAAGGAAACAAATACATTCTCATTTGGAAAAGACCAAAGATATGTGCCTGTATTTCATTTAGTATTTAAAAACTACCTTTAAGTGTTGTCACACAAGACACATTATGTAGAATAAAGTCACCTTCAAAGAGGTCAGAAAGCTTTTATGTTATTATGACAGGGGTGTAACCGCCAGAATCACAGCCTAGAGCATCAGAAGTGCTGTAACACCTCATCTTCAATGTGAAGTTGCCTCAAATGATCACGTTCCTGTTACACAGGGATGCCAGGCAAGATGTTTTTACAACACAAAGCATATGCTTTCAGCACTCAGCTATAAACATTTGTTTCACTTTAATCTAGGTGGACTTATTTTAGAAGAGCTGCAATTTGTTCCTTACGTGTCCTGTGCTAGTTAAACTTCCAGCTTTAGCCTGAGCTATCCACAAATCCTTTCTAAATGTTAGGAGATGCCAGTGACTACTGCAGAAAATGACTACAAAGATGGGCAGGCAGCACACAATAGATACACAGAAATGCACGTTGCCTGTATGTGAACTTTATTCCTTTGGAGCTTTCTGGGTGGACTGTTTTGATGTGTACACTTGAACAACTTGCTGCTTCTGCTGTTGCTTAGAGACACTCTTGTAAGTCAAGTAAAAGAGAGTCTTCAGATCCTAGTCCTAGCTGAACGCCATCGTAGGAAGCAATTTAGATTAAGGATCCAGAGATCCTTTAGTTAATTTCTTTATGATTTATTTCAAAAAGAAACACAGGAAGGACCGTCACTATTTTTTTTCCTCTTTTTTCCTTCTGGGAAGCATTACTGCATGCTCTCATTTTTGAAGCCCTAAGACGTGTAATGCAAGCAGACATGTTTCTCACATGTGGCACAAGAGGATCAAGTGAACCAACAGTTTGAGAATTGCTGTCAGACCCTGGAGGGGGGAAACTTAATCTCATGCTCAGAACACTAAGCACTAGGGCAGGACTAAAATTTACATTTCTGACAAATTTTTTCTGGAATATCCATTCCACAGCTTAGATCCAAACTGGAATGGGACCTGTGGAATTTTCTATACACACTCTGGCAGAGAAAATGAGCAGCAGGCTCAGCCAGCCTTGGCAGACAAAGGGGTAGGTTTGTAAGTACATTGTTAGCAAAACCATAGGATGTTCTTGTCTTCATTTAACATCTTCAAGTGCTACCTCTGCAACTCTTGCTCTCTGTGGGCTTTATCCATTTACTTAGATGCAGCCTCTAGCAGTAGCTGCATCAGAGTCAGAACCAGGAATGGAAATATTCTCTGTTACCAGTCAGCGTCATTTATTTATTCAACTGGCTGCCAAAATGTGCTGACATTGCTTGTCTTTGTCTTCCACAACGCTCCTCTTGTTTCTACCATCTCAACAACTACAAAGTCATTAGTAAGTAAGTTTTTTATCCACATGACACCTCCAGGCTCCATGAGCAAGCTTTTACTAAACAGACTGTTGTTCAATGTCCAAAAATCACTTTCCATGGGAATGTTTATTGCTGATGTTGCCACAACTTCAAGTTACTATTCAGGGAGTACCAGCTCATGTTACTTATTATGCAGTCCAAAACATCTGTCTGAATGATCAGTCTTAGGCAGTAAACAGCAGATTTCAGCACCCCATCCCACACCCCATTATTTCACTGATTTCTTCTGAGCACCCCAAATACCTCATTCTCTCTTTGTCAGCATTGGATTTGAACTATTACAAAAAATCATTGAGATACTCACCCTGTCTCCAGGTCGTACCATTGGTTCTTGTTTTGTGCCTAATTTATGTAGTATATTGTAAGCAACCTTCATACTTCTGGTCCAAAGTTTGCCTATTAACACAAAATTTTTGAAATTAATATAAAAATTCTTATGCTTTACAAGATTATTAAAGAGAAAGAATACCTGAGAAGTGGAAAACACACAGCAGGAACATTTATATTAGTTTTCCAGCTAAATATGACACCACTACTGGGACTTGTGGAAATACTTAAATACTTATCAGAAGTTTTCTTTGAACTTCTTTTTTCAAGACAGCAGTACTTAAAAAAAAAAGTGAGAATAGTTTTCCTTCTGGCAGAAGTTTCTTACTTTGGAGAAAATTGGATCTTGACTCTGAAATTAACTGTCAGAAGGGGCTGGTACATCATCAAGTCCAGACATCACCCTAACACCTCAGATGTAGCAAGCTGGACACGGCGCATTTCAGCACAGACTGACCTTGAGGTGATGTTCAGTTTCACCATGGCAATTCTCTCACCAAGGAAAAAGAAAAGGACTCCCAAGAAGCAGAGGCAAAGAGAAGAAAACCCCAACAAACAGAAAACACCCCACAGCTAAAGGGGCACACGGAAGCAGCAGGGACCCTCTGAACCTTAGCACATCCATATGGCTGTTTCACTTTTAATCCTGGGCCTTCTTCCATTTAACTTGGCTTTTCCTTCTCACCTGCTCCCATATCCTCCCTTCTCTGATTCATTTCACTTTCCCCAGGTATCCCCTCCTTACTATCTCTCTTCTCCCTTGCTTCACCTTTCCAGCACCACTCTTAGCTAATCCTTATCAAGTCGTCACCCCAACATTCAGTAAAGAAAAATTCTCTCACCACGACCTCTTTTTTCACATTACAGGCCTTTCATTTATCCTTCAAGTGATTGGCATCTTCGCTCTTCCAGATGCCCTTTGTTTAGAGGCCTTGTTACTTCCATGTGAACAATACCAAGTTTAACAGCCCTTGTGCTTGGCTGGCCCCCAGGTACTGTCTTTAAGCACTATTCAGTCTGACAGTAAAAAATCTTTAATTCATGCCCACCAATAACTGAAACGATAATAGGTTCTGACAACAGATTACCTATGGATTTCAGCAGTTCAGCCCCCCCAAACATGCAGTATTGCTATTTATAACTAAGCCAAGCAGTTGCTATAATAAGTTCCTCCACATTCTGGTTAGAAAATGCAATACTACTGAATAATTTTTAAGTGCAAATCCAATGTAAATATAAAGTATGATGAGAAGGCCAGATTTTCTTTTTTTCTCACTTAAGGAAAATTGGAAGAGTCACTGCTGCTTGTTACAGAGAAAGTACTAAATGCAATATTTCTTATGAAAACAGTAATATTGTATCATCAAACTATGCTTTGCGAAGTTTTTAATTTATTAAAATTATGCCAGTATTTGCATGTTGAACTGTCTTGCTGCTCAGAAAGGAACACAATTCTGTTTCACTGGAAACTCAGCACAGATACAGGAGTATGTCTGCAGGATTAACTCTCACAGGACTATGACAGAACTACCTGCATTTGATGGAAAGAAAGTCTTCAAAAGCATCCGTGCTGCTACAGTTAACGCTTGAACTTGACAAGTGAGGAGGATAAAAAAAAAAGGATGCCTTAAGAAAGCAAATACTCTTTCTCCTAAAGTTTTAAGCTTCAGTGGCAACAAACTTAAAAGAGCAATTAGTAATGATACAGAATATTGGAGAATGGAAATCAAAAGCCTGGCAAAAGTTCTGAATTGCAAAAGAGAACCATCTTTACAAAAAACACTTTTAAGCTTGAAATGAACATTGAAGGAGCTGCTGTGAAAAGTTATGTCTGAGCTATAAAGATTAAATCTGTTACAAATCTTAAATTTACATTTGTGACACATTCACACTAATTTTTCATCTATCAAATGTGCCATCGAATATTTTCTTTAAAATCTAAGGGCTATAATATTACAGTATCTAGATGCATTCTTTCAGAGGTACCCAGGTATGCAGTACAATCATCTCCACCTAAGAGACCTGGATAAATGCTGAAATTAAGTTCTCTCAAAGACTAAGAAAACTTGAAGGAGTACTTTCTGGTAAAGCTTTAAATAAGTTTAAACATGTTTTGTCTTGATGCTCTTTTGTTGCCAAAATTTTATTTCATCTTCTAAGACACAGATAATGTAAGGCTCCCTTCCTAATTCTTCACCTTTCTGTTTGAATACACTTTGAACTGCACAAAAAATGGCCATATTTTCTAGTGGCTAGAAAAGACTCGAATTTTCTGTCACCACAGCCCTTTCCTTCTCTATTTACTGGTGTGATACCAACTTGTGTTAAGTATCTGAGGCATCATGTATCATGTGCCTCTGAGTGTGAAACTGTGGAAAACTGGAGTGAAGCAGCTTGCTTGCATTCAGCTGGGAAGGGGCTGGAACACAAAGACCTTATAAACTCTATAATGTCACTCCAACCCTTGCAGGCTCTGCCTGCCCTCAGCTGCTGCCAACTCTGTTCCAGTGTGGGCTGTCACGGGCAGGCAGGGACCCCCAGGCACTCACATGAGCAAACAGAGCAGAGTCCACGCAGATCTTGAACTAAATTGTGTTCAACAGGAAGTCTGTAATTTCTCTAGCAGGGTATATAGCTGTGTTCCAAAAAAGTAAATTAAACAAGGGCCACAAAAGGAGCAGTAACGCAGAAGCTGGAGCTAGGAATGTATGGATGATCAGGGCCAGATCAGCGGCTGCTGGATGGGGCACGAACTTCTGACCAGATGTGGACTGAACCATGGGTTTGTTTTGTCACCTTGGCTGTTTGCCCTCTCCAACCCGCCACCACTGAGAAACACAAAGGACTCAACGTCTGCAGGATAACAGCCCTGAGGAACGGAGGATGTTATAAAGAAGGAAATCTTTGAAGTGTTTCCTTCCTTGGTTCTGTCTAGGCTGCAAATCAGAGTAATTCTTCCTTTGCAAACTTGAGAGATTAGATGCTGCTGGGAAAAAAGCTGATTGCTAAAACCTCTCCCACAAATCCCGATGCTGCGACCTTGCCGTGACCTCCACGCAGTGCCACATCTGTGCTGTGGGAGTGGGAGGCCTGGCGAGGAGGCCAGCTGTGCTCCATCCAAGGCTTTGGCTCTGAGACAGGGTTTAGGGCCCATCCTCATGTGGGTTAAATCACTTCGTTACATGGGCTCCAGAGGAAATCTGTTTGCGGCCACTGGGGATACGTCCCATTGTCCTCATCCCGAGTTCAGTGAAGCACCAGCCCTCCTCAGATAAACACACTGCCATTAATCTTTTGAGCTGGCTTGAAGACAGGGGGCAGATGCAGGAAACTCAAGCAACAGCTTCATTTGGTAGTGAGTGGAGCAGCCCGTATCCCAGCTCCGTGCCAGAGCTCCTCTTTCCCAGCCATGCTGCTGCTGCAGGGAGCTGCCCTCGGCCCTTTCTACAGCTGGCAGAGCATGGGTGCAGGAGCCTGGAGCTGAACTGCTGCTTCCCTGCTCTAAACACCAGACCCTGTGAGCCCTCCTGCTCCTGATATTCTTGCCCCCATCCCCACTGCAGCAGGGTCCTTGCAAACAACATTCCTACTCACCACACCAGGACAGGATTTGTGCCTGTCAGGCCCCAGTCTCACTAGACAAACATTAACAGCTACTTTCTTGCATCTAAAAATGAAGGACTGTTATGCCATCTACAGAAGTGTTCAGTGGTGTTTAAGGGACAAGGGTTCCCTCTGGAAGAGGCCCTGGCTCTGCAGACCCAGTGCTGGGACTGCCAGTCACACACACATCTCATGGGTAACATAAGGCACTACATGTTTAAGAACACGAATCACTCCTCAGTTTTCAGGTCACAGAACTATTTCCCATACAAAGCAGACTGGTAGAGTTCCCCTAGCTGATTTTGGAAAACAAAACCCCAACAACAGGCAGTTGATGCATACTATGTCACTACTACAATTTATTAACCTTGTTTCTACCTCCCATTGAGCTAATTGTGGTGCTGCTTTCCAAAATCTTGTATAACTCCACAAGATGGTAAGAAACTGAGCTTTTCTCTCCATCTATCACTGCCTAACTTATAATTGCTTATTTACTGAAATATATCTTCTTCTAAAGATGATCACATCTCCCTTAGCCACTTCTGTCACTTTGCCAGAGTGCTGCTGCCAGACTCTCATGCCCTAGCAGCATGCTCGTGCAGGGAGGCCTTTCAGGTTCTTCACACACTTGCAAACTGAGCGGAGAGCTCCCACCGTCCAGTGAGTAACAGCAAGTAGCACTCTGCCTCTGAATCTGAGCCATATCTGGCAGACATCACATGTGCAGGAATGCTCGGCAGGACAGAATGGAAAATGGCATCTCGCCTTCTGGCAGCTGTGACAAACACTGTTAGCACCCATGTGGAGCTAGTCCCTTTTCTCTTGCCACTGGAGTTTTGATTTAGTTAAGCAGTAGCAACTCCACATCAACAATTATATATTTTGTATTCAGTCATCTTCTTTTTTTTAAGTCTACTCAGATGGCAATAAAATTTAGCAAGCAAAAGTAGTTAATACCCAGTCCCATCTGGTTAAGCAACACATTATGAAGGTAAAGAAAACCACAAGGTGTTAAAAACCACACCAAAAGGGATCTGTTAAGAAAAATTAGATGTTTTCCACATGACACTGAAGTAAGTCCCCTTCCTCTTCCTTTCCAAATCTGTAAAAGTACTAAATGTTTGTGTTGAATGTAAAGAAGGTTTTAATAGAAAAGCTGTATCAGGGAGAAAATACAGAGAGAAAACAAACCACAACGAAATTTCCTGATCATCTTCAGGACGCTTTTCAGAACCACACAGCACTAATTCAACAAAGCCAAACCAGTGGTTGCTTACCAATCTCCGTGCACAGCAACTGCGAGACTGCCAAAGTTTAACTGCAAATAATTTTGTCAAATATTCATTTTCTCAATACCACAGTATGACATTCTTTGTATTAAACAGAAACAAGAGCATTTATTAAATCTAGTGTAAATGGCAAACTTCCTAATGCTATGCAGGTAAAGGGGCTTTTTTTCTGCTTTGCAAAATAATAGTCGCAGCTTTACTACTCTGGTAATCCTTTCTTCGTGAGTTCTTTAGATCCAGCCTGAACAGCAAATGGAGTTGTTGCTCTTTGGGATAAAAAATCCAAAGAAAAAGAACAGAAATGTTCTGTTGCAGAGAATGAAGGACACCAGACATACTCAGAATAGAGGTAACCTTGCAATTACAGTCTTGATACTGCAGTCTGAACCATATAATCAGTAATTTTCAGTCTATTTATTAAAGAAACAAAGGTTTAAAATACCAAACAACCATAAGATTGATACCTGTCTGGGGATTTAAACCCATATGGACGACTATCCATACCTCTGTGAGTCTTGCATTATTTCCGAGGTAAGGGCAGTCTGGTTATGCAGCTGCTTGGTCAGAAGCATCTCGAATCTGTCTCTCTCCTGCTGATAATTGTGAAATTCCTGGCCTAGGAGATTCTCACAGAAAGGTATGGGAGGGTGTCCTAGGTTACAGTGTAAGATGTAACCAAAAATAGGTATTCTATTATCATCTTCACAAGCTGTTAGAGCAGGTGGGGTAGTGTTCGTTATCTCCTACCATGACTCATCCCTGATAACTCCCTCTGGGACTATCTCTCTTTGATGGGCCATCAAGGACCCACTGCACGACTCATAGAATTACATCAGCCAGGGGAGAGGAGCCAAGGGGAGAGGACTCATAGAATTACATCAGCCAGGGGAGAGGAGCCAAGTATTCCCACCTGGATATAATCTGGGGTTTGGAACAGCACGAGCAGGCTTACCTACTGGATTCCCAAAGAATAAGTGCTACTACTGGACCTTCAGGTGAAGACCAGATCCTTGTACAGGATCACTGCTCCAACAGAACCACTTCATCTGGACTGCTACCACCACCCTGACTAACAGAGTGTCAGGTTGTATCCTGACTCTGTCACTGTTCTTGTACTATTGCATTTATTTTGATTTTCCTATTAAATTATAGTTCTGACTTGCGATCTCCCACTAGTTTGTTTTCAAACTAGTACAGGAGTGCAGGTTGCACACCAGGTGCAGAACGGCTTGGGTTGGCTATTTCTGTCCTGTTGTTACCTTTCAGGCATGCCAGGATACCTCCAGTAGGAGCAACATCACCCCTGATGAGTCAGAATTACTTTGGCCCCAAAGTGTTTACAGTTGCTTTAGAGCTATTTTTAAAATCAGCAATTCATTTGAAAAAAATTGCCATTTTCCAAGCATTTCCTTCTCCATGGAATCCAAATGGAAAAAACAGTCTTCTGCCCAGAGAGTCACCTCTGCTCTTTTTTGAGAGCCTTGCTGTCTCTAGTGGGCCTCCGATGTCGGAAACACTACATCGGAGATACTGAAAGTATGTTTTAAAAAATCTGATTACAGAAAGTGTTAGATAAAGGAAACGAGATTCTTTGAATCAGACAAAGTTTACTGGTACTCATTTTGTTGTTTTTAATAATGGTTACAATAAGAAAGCTCAAAACTTGTTACTGATAAATTACTTTCAACCCTTTACTTTTTCCCCAGCTTTTCTGGTTCTCCTTAGAATAATCATTTTAAGTAAGAAAAGTAGCTCTGATACCATAAGAACTATATAGGATTTATTTGTCCTTTATTCAAGTTTCTTCTCTAAGAAACCACTAAGTGCTTCATTATTAATACTAAAACCAGATGCCTCACTACCCTGATTAACTTTGTCTGAGCCAGAAATTGTTTTCCTTTTCCTCAAAGCACACATTACATTTCTAGTCAGAGTTCAGACTCCCATAAAACCTGATAAAGACATATTTCCTTCCCATATCTCAGACATTTCAATTTATGCATATTCAGTGATTTGATTTATAAAGGGATTGAGAATAACTTAACTAAGATGTTCTCCACTTAAACAAGTTCCCAGAGGAACAAAATATTTGAGAAATAAGTAATATTCATAGTGTTTCATTCACTAGAAAGAATTTAAGAATTTTGAGTACATTAAATAAAGATTACAACTGGGGCACTGACAAGAACAAGAACTGAGGCAAATCACTTCCAACACTTGCTTGAAAAAAAGGATCAAGTCTGCAAGTGCATTTATACATTTATTCTATCTAAAGTAATCTGAGACATGTGGACAAAACCAGTCCTGACATGCTACGAAGACAAGAAGCTCAAAAAACATGCTGAAAAAGACACAGGAGATACAAAGCATTACAAATTGGATGAACTCCTGCAGAGAAATGGGAGAGCAGCAGTGATTTTAAGCAACAGCTGGAAGTGCAACTTCTTTAAACTAGTTCCCCTTCTGGCCCAGAAGCCCTTCATAATCTAGAGCTCTCACCACCCAAAGCCACACTAACACATATCCACATCAGCACCGTTAGGGGGAGAAATTAATTCCAGTAAACCACACAAGGTGGTCCCTGCAACACTCATCCACCCCTGTCTGCCACAGCAGATCATAGCTTGACCTCTGGTCTGAGCCCTCAAAGGTGTCTCTGGAAGGGACAGCAAAGGAGTTGTGAGAAAGACTTTGGAGAAGCAGAATTTTGTGGATTCTCAGAGCTCCTTTCCAGCATGCAAGGCCACCAATGGCAAATAAGAAAGCATCCTGGATAGATGCAAGAGGTCAGCACTATGTTTTTCAGGGCCAGAAGAGAGCCTGATATAAGAATAGAGACCAAGGTCACAGATGGGATGAGATATCACCATGCAGATGCAGCAAAAGGTCTCAATTTGAAAAGATTTCCTCCTAAAATAACCTGCAAGGTTTGGACACAGAATGGCTGTAAAATAAACAAAGAAGCAAATGTCTGGGTTGTGTATGGTACTCTAGTTACAGCCCAAGAGATGGATGGGAAGGCAATATTGTCTACAACAACCCATGAAAGAGGGGGTAAATATGCATGGTGTTGAGGGAATTAGAACTCCTACTCAAGATGGGTCTTGATGTAGCTGATAGCTACAGAGACACTCCTGGAAACCATCTTGGAAAGATGGAAGAAAGTGGCAAGGCAAACCTGCAATTCATCCATGCAGGAGCAGAAAACTGGAGAAGATACTGAGAACAATATCAAAAGACATCAAAGAGAAGCCTCCCCTTAACTGGAAAGTTGGAGGATAAAGGAAGAGGATTTCCAGGAAGACAAGGGGGTGTGAGAAGAGACTGAAGCAAAACCAGTAAATAAAGGTTAAATATTCAAAAGGAGGTGCAAGTGATGACAACGTCTCAAAAACCAAACCTCTGGAAAATTAAAATTATTCTTAAAACTCATGAACATTTGTGAAATATATGAAAATTCCTGGTAATGGTATTGCTTTAAATTAACAAAAAACTTGAAAATAACTGTGAAGTACAAACTAGAGGCTACTGAAAATTGTCAGGGTTGATAATTAAAATTTTAGCCACCTGATCATAGCATGCACATGAGGAAATTCAGTGTCACATAAATACCATGTGGCAGGATTGCAGCTAAGCTCATCTTTCAAAATTTTATTACTACCATGGCCAGTGGAACTATGCACAAGGATAAAAACTCATGAGTAGGAGTGTCTTTAATGATTTCGAGGCTTAATGTCTATTAATGTTCGAGTTCAAAAAATGTCATGCCTGCCATTGCTAGAAAATATTGCAGGCACAGAAGGTGGACTAGCTCCAGCAAAATCATTCATAAAGTCACCAGTGAAACGGCAGGTGGCTGTATTGTTAATGACATTTCCAAAGCAGTTTTCATTTAAGAAAACTACTACGGCATAGTGAATGAACATTTCCCATGAAAGAGAGTGTCAGCACGAAATGCACCTAACAGAGAAGAATTCAGTAAATCTAGGAAATGTTTTGGTTTGTAATTTCTTTTATCTATAAAAAGAAAAAGAAGAAAAAAAAAGAACTGATTTTTTTTCTGACCTCAAGAAACTACTGAAAGGCAACAGGAAAACCACATCCCAAAGTGCTGCCAAATGAAAGGTGCGAAAACATGAATTTTAGTCCTACTTTTCTCAAGATTCAGACAATGTAGAAGGGGGAGAGAGTTATTTTAGAACAGAGAAGCAGGCTAGGTGGCTCCATGAGCCATGCAAATATGTTCCTTGGGTTGATCTGCTCACCCTAGAGCCTCAGGCAAAGCAGGACATATGCTCAGACTCTCTGGACAGAATCTCAAATTCAGAAAAATGGTCTGATTCTCAGTAACAGCTTAATTTCCTTTCCTGTCCAATTTATTTAGGGCATTCAGTAGATGACATGACTTCTGCAAACATGTAATTGCAAACTTTAAAATTCTTCCCTAGTTCCAAGTAAATGTCCTTAAGGAAGAAAAACATTTATCAATGGTGAATCGTATGTTTGCCCCTGAAATTAAGTCACTTCTTAACTCTAAGGTACCTGAAGGGAAAGTGTTTCATGCATGACCCTCAGTTGCAAAGGTGCTCTTATGCTTTAAAAGCCTTTAACTATATTTGCAGTGCCAAACTTGCAGCAGACAACTTTTTGGCCAGGGACCATCACTGAGTCTGACTCCTGAATGGAAATGAATGCTCAGCACTGAACAAAACAGACAGACCTCTGTATCACAGCATGTAACAACATTCTCTGCACAGAACTCCAAGTCCCTGAGAAGGTAGAAATAAAAAAAGAAAAAACAATTTTTTATATCCATATCAGTAGCATACAGAAATGTTCCAACTCACTTTCAAAGTCTGACAGTTATTCATAATAATTCCTTTGAACAGCTCCCAAATGTTCCCAGAACATCTCAAAATTAGAAGCAATATGGGAGTTACTTTTCAGAGGTATCCTTATGTTTATTTTTATTTGGCCTTTCTTGGTTGCAATACACTGTCAGGCAGTACACATTGGACTACATCAGCATACCAAAGGTCACACTGAAATATATCCTGGTAAATCTCTTTCTAGGGGGTATACTTGCTAGTTGTACAACTACCCATCAGGAGAAATAATTCAAATCACACTTACTACAATGTCAGAAAACAAGGGAAAAAGTCCTATTTAACTTCTTCAGGAAGCTGATGAATTTTGTACACCAGGTTAGGCTTTTGCAGAACAAAGCCTGGGCGAGATCCAAGAGCAATGGATTTAGACATTAATCTTCAGGAAAATCTGCCCTAGGACGCATTTCTATTTGAAAAGTGGTTTTAATTTATAATCTGTTATTCCATGGGTGTATCTACTCAGCTCTTTTCCTCTGTCTGAAATAAATCATACTACAACATCTCAGCAACCCATACTCAGACATCAACAGCTTCAGAGTTCTTCACAAACAGAACAGATGCATCATTACAAGGCTTTTTTCACTATATGTTTATGCATTTACTATACACAGACACTGCACAGAATATATAAAAGCACAAATAGTTGGAAGAGTGCTCACCATAAGTGAGAATATACAGTGGTTTTCCATTGGTATCCATAGTGGTTAGGCAAGGAGCTTTTGGTGAGATGGTCCCCCATCGCTGCAAGGCTGCTTCCAGGGAAGGCGGCCAGTTTGTAACCACACCTAATTGCTCCCCACGCATAGCCAACATCTGAGCTCCTTCTGGCTTTGGCTGGTTTGGATCTGGCTGTTGAACTTATGATTATGAAAAGATATACAGTTACCATGTGAATTCTATACCTTGTGTACACCTGTGTAATCAAGAGAATAAGTTACCTTTGCAAAATATTCTGAAAACAGTAACATGTAAGAAGGTATTGAGAAGTAACAGAGAAATATAACAGAATAATTTACTTTTAACTTTAACACAGATCAAGCAACTGAAGCACCTCAGGAATGAAAAGTCCTTGTTCTTACAGGAGTTCTACAAGCAGGGAAAGAAACTGCTGAGGCAGCATGCATATATTTATCTTCAAAATAATCAACATTTCTTTATTCCTAAAGAGAGATGGAGAATACTTTTTCCTGGGAAAAATGCAGTAATGAGATGAACTGCAGGACTACTGACAAAAATGTACTTTAACAAGTAACGGATTGATTTAACTCATGTTCTGTTACATGTTTTCTTATAAATTCCTGTGAAGACTATTTAAATTTCCACATTCTGGCAAATCTTAATCCTCAAAGCACCGGTCTTTTTTAAAAAAAGTTCCATTTATTGACTGCATCTTTTTTTCTATTTTACATTTAGTTCATTTTTCATACTTCACTGTTACACAAAGGATGTGTAAAACATTTAACATGCTTCCTCACTAATAGATTTTCTCATATTGGTGTTCAAAAGCAATGGCTGCAAGCCACAGAAGAATGTTCTCAAAACAAAGCTTCCCTGTATTCTCTTCTATCATTTCTTTGCAAGCAGAACCAGGAGCTGAGCAAACAAGAGAGACTTTTGACTCCACAGCACTATGTCTAAGCGTACTACAAGCAGTTTCCACTGAATACCAATGGTTTTTTTTGGTACTTGCCAGTACAGGGAGGGCTTACTTGGCTTACTAGAAAGTCAACGTAGGAGACAAACATTTTACAGAGTTTTAATAAGCGATCCCCAAACCTTTTGAAAAACAGTCATTTTACCTTCTAACAATTCCTCAAAGTCATCTACAAAGAACTCTCGTAATGGTGGTCGTTTGGGCCGTTTTAGTGTATTGACCAGCTGCTGAATCTTTGCTGACACTCTGCTGCTCACTGGTACTCCTGCAGGACAGGGATCAATGGAGACATCAGTCGACAGCTACGCTGCACCCACCAGACATCAGGTGGGCTAAGAAAAAGTCCAGGACTGCAAGGCCACCACAACTACAGTTTCATGCCATACCGTGACTCAAGTATTTAACATTAAAACATACACGCAAAAAGGAACAATGATGCCTAACGTGAATAAAACCAGTACAACAATGTCAGAGCGAGGTTGCAGAATTAGAGGGGAAACAGCACACAGACTGAGGGAGAGAAGCACAGTGGAAAAAATGTCCCTACACCAAATGTCAGTACCCTGAGGGAATTCCCTCAGCAATGGTCAGTGAGAAAACTGGCACTCGCCCTCCCCATGATCATGGGCCATACCAACGTTGTCTGACTAGACTGCAGCCTGGTGAGGAGTGTGGGTCATAGGCTCTGCCCTGTCATTTATTCTGGGTTATTTTTACACTGCAGGGGACATCCATCCAGTACCCATCTTAAACATGGTTCACGTCTTTGTATTATTTCAGCATGACCCTGTATTCTCTGAACATCCCTGCAGTCAATCCCACCAGCCAGCAATCTCCAAGGGGAGCATGCTTGCCCATACAGCACTTCAGAAAACACTGCTCCGAGCAGCAGCCTGGGGCAAGGGGCATTTTTATAATATAGTCCCATCAATCACCTCCCCCTTCCCTTTCTCTAGTCGAGTGCAAAGCCTCTCCAATGTCATCTGTTCCTGAACTAATAGCTTTCTGTCACTGCATTGCAGGAATTTCAACTTCTTACCCTTCCATAAGGTTGGCTTCAAAACTTTTACCAAGTGGTGTTTAGAGCTGAAGCTACTAAGTTTAGATGCAGTACACTTGGTCAACAACTCCATGCTGTGCTGAAATACTGTTTGGTAAGTTTTAGAAAAGAGGAGCGGTAAATAAGGAAGGGTTTACAAATAACTGTTTTTCAAAAAAAAAAAAAAATTCAAGAGAATGAAACATCAAACATGTTAATTTTCAAGATCCATCCTAGCATGTCACATTCTCTGCCATTTAAAAAAACAGACTAGCTGTAACCAGACAGCATGATAATAGCAAATCTAAAGAGATTCTCTGGGGTTTTTGCCAAACTTCTATTGGGAGTCAGCTCTGCTGATTAAGAAATATTTCTCTATGTTATCTTCATTGATATCAGCTTATTTTAGAACTGTAAAGGGCCTGCAGCTTTGTGTTTACAAGTGAAAAGTGCCCAGAAAAAATCACAAAGAACACCCAAAAAACAAGAGCAGATGCATACAGTAACCACTAAAAAGTCCAGGATACTCAAAATAACCCCAGTTCTGCTTTGTGACATACCATCACCAGTCTCCATAAGCTCAGCGTTGCCATACTTTGGTGCCACCCGTGCTGTGGATCCTTGTGGTCTTTCTACTTGTATTGAGTGTTCTGAGGTGTAAGTGGTAACATCTGGAGGGGCAGAATGATTTTCTGTGAAAAGTAAGTTAAAAGGTTTAACCATGTACCTCTAGTGTCAAAAGGCAGAAAAGCAAAGGGCAGAGGAAAGGTGAGCATTTGATTTTGTTTTTTCCCCAACATCTGAACAGGCGTTAAAGTAAATGCATAAAATGATGGTACTGAACTACAATGTGTAGCATGATTTTAATAAATAAAGTTTGCACTGATTAAAACAGGGCTGTATATCTGCAATCACATAAGCGATAGGCTAAGAAAATGATACAATTAGGTTGTAGGTTCTCCACTGACATCTGATTTTACTTAAAGCTTGTGGACATCTGCAAACAGAAAAGACCCAGAGAAACACACTTCTGTTGCATTATTGTGTTGATTTTTCTAAGTAAAAAGAACACAGCACATTGTCAATCACTTGCAAGTGCCAATGCATATCACTTTCATAACCTCTGTATTTTGAATATGTCAATTTTAGTTAAGAAAGGAAAAAAGTCAATCATAGCAGGTTTGGAAACTAGAGGCAAGAAATAAAATGTAAAGAAACATGAACTTTGCATTCTTCATGGACACTTGCTTGTCTACTATTTTTAGACAGAGATATTTCAATTCTTCCGCATAACAAAGCCTTGCCTTCCAGAAGGCAAACACGATTTGGTCTGACTCATGCCAGCACTGCTGAACAATTCCACAGAGCTAATCTTTCTCTTTCATGGCCTGATAACTCAGCATGCTACCACAGTTCGTCCTCCCATGTTTTCAAGTTTGAGTCTTTATTTCCTACATATTTGTACTATTTTTATAGGTTGTCTCATAAATTTTTTGCAGGTTTTTATCCACATTAGATTAGATGGAGATAAACGCCACAAGCAAATAACAACTTTTCTTTCAATTGACATAAATGATCCCCAGCAGCCTCTGAGTTACAAAAGAAGGCAGGTTGTCATTCTGCTGCCACAGAAGTGAAGAGAAATGCATTCTATTTTACAACAGGGTAAGAGTCTTTCAAAACAAAAAAATTCTGGAAAAATGTCATCATGTTCCAGTACTGTTTTCAAGATGTGCTTTTTATTAAACCTTTTCTTTAAGTATTATGATGTCATAAGTACTAGAACACCAACCTCTACAGTAAATTTAATTTCAAACATAATTATAAAGCATTTTCATTTTTATGAGTTTTGAACTTTGAAACACTGTGATTCTTGTGCATTCAATCCCAAATTTATGCACCATCCACACAGAAAACTAATTTTTTTTGCTACACATACATGAATAGGATGCTATAATAGATACTTATTTTGCATAGTTCTCATTTAAAGGTAGCATTTGACAGAGAATCATCATGAAAATTTAAGACATGACATTAATGTCTGCAGCTGTTATTTAATGTTTATATTCATAACATCATAAGGGCTCAATCCTATCACCCAATCATATTATCTGGTTGAGGAAAATGAAATGGCTTTTTTTGACCAACTCAAAATGTCGTGCATTCTACAAATGTCCAGTTGGAGCTTTTGCTTCTGATCATGTCCATTGTTACAATTTTACTGAACAAACACCTTATATTGTGCTATAAGTGACAGTTGAAATACAATAGATTGAACAATGAAGCTTATGCTGGTAATGGCTTGAATAATGTCTTCCTTTTAAATTTCTTGTCATTATCAACTATTTTAGACTCAGCACAATTTTTTGCCCTTTCCTGTTAAGTGGCAAGAGCTTTTTATAGATCATGATTGTATTACTCAATAACTAAGTGAATTAAAAAATGCTGATGTTTATCTTTCTCTTTACTTATAATGCAGTTTTGCTATGCATATGAGAGATCATGACTAAGAAAATAATTGTACTTAGTCAGCTATCAATAACATGAGAAGGTATTTTTAAAGTGAGCTGTATTTGCTTACATCTTTCCAGTGAAGTATTTCCATCTTTCAGACTTTACAGGGCAAAGTGAATTGGAGTTAAAGATTAAATTTTTTTTAATGCATGGGGCAGAAGATACATGAGCAGGGATGTTCTCCCTTCAGAACTCTGCGCTTCAACCAAATTCTTCTTTGTTACACATGGTGCTGAGGAGGGGGAAAGAACATAACAGGAGTCCTGCTCTTTTGTAAAAGGGTTTCCTTTTGAACAGACAGCACTTGCACATGAAGTTGCCTAAAAGAAGCTCTCTACCCAAGGCTGCCACCACAGGTCAGTCAAAGAGTTCTAGTGCCCAGCTGCTATTTACTTTTATCCCGAAGAAGAGGAATATTAAGGTTTGTCTTGACGTGTTCCTTTATAGTATCTGCTTTACAGATGTCTTATCATGGCAGTATCTACCTCTAAGTTTCATCCATTAGATTTACAAATATTTGGTCAGTTCATGTCTCAGAGTCAGGCTTGGAGAAATGAAAATCATACAGACAAAATTTTGGTCTGAATGACTTCTAAAGAAAAAGATAATTGTTATGTTATGTGAAATGTACCCTTTTTTAATATAGAACATTCAATCCAAGCTTTGGCTATGGACACGATCTGTAGAGAGTTGCTTGGTCTTATGTCAGGTAACTCAAAGAACCGTCTGAGCTTTCATTAAGAATCATGATCCTGACACATCTGTTCACTAAAAAGTAGAAACTGTGACAGCTGCATGACTTCAAAGTACTTCCTCCATCAAAGATACATATTCACCTCCTATTCCCATCTCTTCCAATATCCTTGCATTAGAGGATCACAGACAGAACAGCTGTTTCCAGTTAAGGCTCTCTTCATTTCTTCCACTGGAGTGACATCATTTACCCCATTTCATGAAGATCAGAAAGGCCCAACAAAGCAGAGCATGTTCATGTAGGGATAGAGCTCATGCACTGACAAAGCCCCACGTCTGAGGAGAGGCAAAGAAGTGGAGGAATACTTTCAGTGGAGGTTTGGAAGCTCACATAAGCAGCAGGTATTTGAAAAGTCTCAGGGAACTCAAAAAGCATTCCTGCAACACTGTGCTTGAAGAAAATGCGGCTTTTACTCCCAAATGAGCTGGCTCTTCTGGTTGTCAGGGAAGGGAAATCCAGGGTCAGAGATGCAGCTCTTGTAGCTGGGTTTTTCTTGTACTGATGTCCAGGTGACAGATTGTATTTTAAACTAGTCTCCTGTATAAGTTAACATTCCCCACAGAACACAAGAATTTTCAGTTGTTTGAAAACTATCAGCCATGCTTATGGCACATGTTTTTATATTTATTTGATTAGCAATCTATGTAGCCTTTAATGTGGATAGAAGCCTTTGATTTTCAAACAGAAACATATTTGAAGCATATAAAAGAAACATTAAATGCACCTATAGGATCAACACTTTGAAATGACATGATTAACTATAAAGATTTACAGTCATAGGCAAGCACTGTGTAATTTTCATTGCATGAACCTTGTGAGCTCTGGGCTGTGCTTTCTGTCCCTGATTTTTATATACACAGAAATCCAAACCATGTAATACCAACAAAAGAAAGGTTAAAGATCTTAGAAATATGCACAGTACTGACCCAAAGAAGGGTCAGAACATTAGATTTTTTTTACAGATTTCACTGGTTTGACCTCTAAATTCAAGAATTACTGAACCCAACTGTGACACCTATGCCAAACTGAAGACTTTCCCTGTAGCTTAATGCAGACAGCTGAGCATCTTAAAGCTGAGAATAAATATTAAAATTATATCTATCCCAAACTAAAACTTTGGCCACAATAAAGCAGCAGCAATCAAATTAAATGAAGAGTATAACATTAAAAGCATATCATATCTTATGCAAATTATCGAAATGAGTCACAAAGATAACTCTGATTATATTGTAGCCAAAGCTTTTTATCAAATCCCTTTTCAGGCCTGCATTATTATACTTAAACTGGAAAAAATCTCCCTTTCATTCTGTGATGCACTCTGGAGGTAAAATCCTAGTGGATATCAGAATGGAGGGCTTTTTTGGGTTATCATTAAGGTCTTCCCTGTTGCACTTTGAATTTGTATTTTTAAAATTGGCACCTTCAGAGTAAAATTGGCACCTTCTCTCTTGCAGGCTGGCCTGTCTCTGGAGAACAATTCCCTGGACCAAACATCAAGCCATGGTAACATATGTTCTTTGTGACCAAGAACAAACTGTCTCTGGTAGCTGAGGAACTTTAAGGAACAGGATTACTCTTCTCTCTCATCTACTCTCCTGCCAAAGACATGTATTCATTCACCATCACTGGCCCACTGCCCTGCAAAGAGCCAGGCTTTCTGTAGGAATACTCCAAATCTATTACCTCTTAGAATACATTTAAATGCAAAATTTACCTTCTTGGATGGGAAAGAAACAAAATAGCAATTTAATTTCAAATTCTTAAAGGATGCAGCTCACCCATGAAGAAATACATCTTAGAGTTATCAACTGTGCAGCTTCTCTTACATTTCCAGTGACTTTAGCAACAATGACTGATGGCAACCATAAGACCCCAGTCTCATCACTCATATTTTGTGCCCAAACAACCTTTACATTACTACACCTCAACTACTGTCCAAGAAGAGTTGCAATTTAAGGTATCCTACTGTCAGAACAAATGAAAATATGCATACACTGAGGTAAGCTCAGCTGCTTCCTTCAAAGGCAAGATCTTTCTAGTCAACAACAAGGCACAATAAAACAAGTATAAAAAATAGTAGTTTCCCTCTTCTGCAGAATAGTGCCATCTTAATTTAGCTCTATAAATGCTGTATTATTTACCACAAACTTAGTGATTATAAAAGAAGATTTACTGTGCCAGATTTAAAATTACCAAAATGTCAAATTATAAAGAAGCTATTTTTAAAGACACATTAAGACTTGGTGTGTGAGTAATGCAACCTTTCAGAGTTTGGATAAATTTAATTCTCTATGCTATAATTTCCTGTAGCATTTCAAGATGAAGTCACAGAAAATAATCAAATGCAATGATTAATGTGTTTCCAAGTGTATGTGTTTCTAAAACAAGTTTCTAAGCATTCATTTAGCATGAATTTATGAATACAATACGAGTTCTTCCCCTGACTGCAATTCAGCAGTTCCAGATCGCGATGAGAGGATTACTGAAAATACAGGTGTTACATCAAGCTATACTGATAGCAAAAACCAAGGGATATGTACTCTTGTTCCAGCACATAAAACCAGGAATACTGAAGAAGCTTTCATGTATCTCATTACATACACTTGAAAAGGTTGAGAACAGTCACATAAACTGTAGTAAGACAGTAGTAAGATTGCTTTATCTGTTCCAACACAGACTTCAACAGATTTTCAGTGAGAGCCCAAAATACACACCCCAGCAAGAACACACCCAAAGCAAGTGCCTTGTATGATGAGCAGCTGAAGAGTGAAAGGAAATCAAGCCTTGCTTTCCACATATCCAATCAAATAGCTGCCTCATGTCAATAAAGACTAGGGTCAATGGCACAGTATTCAGGAATTATGTCTGTGAAGCTTAGCCCTAATGCAAAGAAAGCTTTGACTTCCTAGGATCTTTCCAAAGGAAATAAACAAGCTATTAATAACAACAGCTCCCTTTTCTAAAGCTATATAATGGTCCCTCCCATGGAGTATAATCGCTAGATATCCCAGTTCAAGTATTCTAAATTCAATTAAGGGCAGAAAAAAATATGTTTAAGAGGACTACTGTTAACAGAATTATCAAAAATCACTCAAGCTATGTAATTAAAGTGGTGCAGCAGTGGGGGAAACTCATATGCAAGCAATCCCTAATGATGCATGCACTGATTTTCCTTACTGATGAATCCTACAGAGGATCCTTTATAGCGCTAAGTAATGGAAGTCACAGAACTGTACATTTTAAGGTATTTGGTAACCAATAGCTAGACCCTGTTTGCCACAACATAAGTTTACCCCCAAATCCAAACTGCTATGTTTTTCCCCTCCTGAAATAGGAACGTAGGACTATCTCTCCATATAATACATGTAAATATTAAAAAGCAAAGAAGAAGCACAGGAAAGACTTCTGTAAGACTTCATGTAGCAGCATCAGCTGAACCTGAGAGTCAAAATTCATGTTAAACTGGACACACTCAACACATCTCTATACTGACCTATATGAGTTTGAGCCATAACATCAGCTAGTCTGTGTGCAGCACCACTGCCTCCACTTTGTGTCGAGGAGGAGGAAGTGGTTGATGTGGTAGAGCCGTGGATCGCTTGACTGATCCAATGTTCCATGTTTATACTCCCCTGGCTTGAGGTGGGAGTTCCCTGGGAGTCGCCCTGTACAGAGCCTTCGTCTTCTGAACCAGAAGAAGTATCTAGTAATTAAAAACAGCCTGTTAGCTTGCAGTCCTTTGGGGTTTTCTTAATAGAAATAACTCATATTCACATCACAAATCTAAAGAAAGTGCCATTAAGAAAATCTCAGGAAGGCAGGCAAACATAATGAGAAAACTGCACTACTGAAAACCCTGAAACTAAGTCAGTTGCTAACCGTGCACATCTCCTGCTCTAAGGTCATGGCGTGTGTATTATTGTACACAAAAAAAAAAAAAAAAAGGATAATTAAAGTCTTCCTTTGTAATGTTAAACACAGAATTTTCTGAAGATTTCCAGCCAGGAGAGAATAAAAAAAAAAACTTTCCCAAGCTCACTCCATAAAGTCTGTGAGACACTTATACAATTGTACAAAGTCCAATCCTCAGTGAAATGGGAGTCCCAGCTGGATTTAGTGAGTATGAGAAGCATGAGATATGAGGTATTTTCACAATCTAGTAGGTAAAAAGAGCAGATAAACTTGAAAAGGAATGGCACAACTAGTTGCTAAGACAATGTTAGATTACATTGTTAGGGAATAAACCAGAAACGTGAAGGGAACTTAGACTATCATAAAGAATGACAAGCTGGCCATAGTTAGGTTCTTGTAAGCCTAAAAGGACTGGTGCAAGCTAAGGTATCACCAAGGGCAAAGCAATCATGTGAACTGTCCCTGTTGACTTTTCCACTACTCAGTTCACCTTCTCTTCAAACATACCTCAATGAAGATTGGTGTGCATCAAATGACATTTCCATTTCTATCTATGCTGACAGATTAGCAGCTCACAGCAGCACAAAGAACCATTTTAAAAATTCTCATTCAATTTAATATTTAAAAATAGAGAGATACTCACCCGGAGGTGTGTAGGCATCCATTGATGTTTGCACCACCAATGAACGTCGTTTTGAGGGCATGGGGACTGCCATTTTCCTTTCTTTATGTTTAGCAAGGGCTGCCTGCACTGCTTCTGTGTGGACATCTAGAAGGAAAGAGGTTTGAAGCCAGAGTTAGACAGAAAGGAGCTGTTCTTTGCCCATCCAGCACACCTGTTGCAGGTTCATGTGTGTGCCAGCTGGGCTGACAACGCACATCCCATGATGGAAGGCCAGGAACACACGGGATCTCAGAGGAACTGCAGGAGTTCTCCTCACTGTAGAAAAAGCAGCTATAGTGAAAAGTGCTGTACCAACAAACAAGCCCTTTGTGCTGTATGATATTCCCAGAACAGTGTTGCAGTATTTGAAGAGCAGGAACATCACTTCCCGAGAGCAAACCTTTGTTTAACCAGGAGCTGTTACTTCAGTGACCATTGCCATTTTCAGTGGAACTGTGGTGTATTATTGTTGTCCATTTTTTAAATAAATAAGGTTTCCAATTTACACAAAAGTCACACAGAGTAAGTGAACAAGAACATTTGCTTGAAGGGTAAGAGGTATGTTAAATGACACAACAGAAATGGCAACAGGTCCCTCATTCCCAAATCCTTCTCCTGCCCCTGTCACTTGGCATTATTCACAGAAAAATAAGTACTATGTAAGGTTGGCCTGAGGTGGAATGAGGAAAAAACCACTCTAAGCACAGACCTGGTGCTTTTCAGGCAGGTGCTGCACACAGCTCACACCAGCCCACTCCACAGTATCCAACAGATCCCTTCTCCTTGGGGATATAGCCAGTGGACAGCTTCTCTACTTTTCACACGTATTTATAGCTGCCTGCCTCCCAAAGTTCAAAAAAGGCTATTTACCGTGTCAAAAAGATGCGAGTGCCTTTTTGATAATGACTTTGTTTTAAGCACCATTTTTGAATTACTACTATAACTACACATTGAAATAAGTCTGCCTTTAGTTTACTACCTTGCACTGTTTGTCTGCATATTTCTATGGATTTGGGACAAGACTCACACGAGGAGAATGTATGCAAAAGACATGGCAGCCAACAGAAGTTTCTTGTGGCTAAAGAAGTTGCCACATACATTGACCATCTGATATCTTGCCTCTTAACCAGTTGCCACTGGTCAGCTGTAGAAAATACAGCAATTTGGGTGCATAATTTAGCTATTTCCATTTGTGAAGCAGGAGCACAGTGAATCAGGTCTAATCCAGAGTGATCCCACTTCAGCTGCTGCTGAATCTGCTTGAAGACCACCCCCACAGGCTGGGTTGGCAGCACGCAGTCATTATCCTACTCCTGTATGGATGTGGTGGCAGCTCTGAATGGGCAGTGTGACCCAAGAAAAGCAACAGGAAACAGAAGAGCATATATATATACATATATATATATATATATCTATCTCCTTATTTAAAGAAGCATTGGTTGAATCACACCTCTGTAACAATCTGGAAGGATGATTAGAAGCATTAGATGATAAGCGCTGCAGTGTCTTATTTCCAATAATGGTGTTTCCTATCTTCAGCCAGGGTTTAAGCACCTCTCACTAGAAGTACAACAAGGAAGAGTAAGAAAAATAACATTACCAGCTGCTTCTGTGAGTCACTTTCTTTTGTTTTAAATCATGAAGAGGATGAGCATAGCAGCAAAGCAAAGCAAGAAAAGTAACAGCAAAGCTGGAAAACCATTCTCAAAAGATGAAAGAGTCGTGCTGCCGATGGACCAAAATGAAGGAAGACCAATGTTATCATCAACCCAGAGAATAATTTCCCTCCTGTCATTATTTTAAAGCAGAAAGTTTTCTTATAATTAATTATAATTAAAAACTGATGAAAAGTTTATGTGAAAACTATAAGAAAATTTATGTGAAAAGTATCAGGCTATGAAAATAAACAATCTAAGACTTTACCTAACAGCATGACCCCAAGATAAATTCCTACCTGCTCATTTCACACCAATGTCAATAAGGTACACAGGACTGAACATGCTCCCCAATAGTTTCTTATCTGTTAAAGAGGGAAAATTCTTGATTTTCCTTCAAAGGATAGCAATTAGATATCTAGCAGTAAAAAAAAAGAAAAAAAAAAGCTTTCCCTTTAAAAAAGCTCAACAAACCAACACTCCACAGCAATTTTTGGAAAAAAGAATTTTTGGAAAAAAATAAATTTTGCTGATCAACACATGAGGAACTATTTGTATATTATTGTACATAGGATTGTTTTTTAACTTTGTCAGGAGGGAGAAGAAATTCTTCCAAAGTTTTTTAAAGGAGGACAGCTGACAGAAAATCATTAAAATGCTTAGTGACAGCTGGACACTGAATCATAACTTGTCAATTTTTGACTTCTTTTTTGATGGTGTTTTGATATAAGAAGGTAGACTCATCAGCTTAATTAAAAACACTCTGCAGGGTTTTAATTTTCAAATGAGTCCACAGGAGTCCAGGAATTGAACTGTTTTCTCAATAAGACACATTCTTGATATGTTTATTTGTAATGGGCTACCATGGAATAAACCACACTATAGACTGCTAAAAAAACCAAACCCAAAGCCTCACAGGAAAGCAAAAACAATGTCAAAGATAAGAAACTCTGAATAAACAAGAGGGAAGCTGACTGGGAAGAAGGAACATGCACACCTGCTCCCAGCCCAGCCTGCAAGTTCAAATATTTAGAAGGCATTACTCTATGGAGGCTACCAAAAAAACCCCAGGACACGTGTCCAGAAAATGCTGAGGACAGATAGTCCAGAGATGGTCCAGGGAGCATCAACAAGAGTTTCCAGGGTTTTAGGGTGAGAAGAATAAAATGCAGCATGAACAGTCAAGCTTGGGTGAAAAACTTTTCACAATGTTCTCTCTCAGGAATAAAACTCTTGGCTAAACAAAGTGCCTTTATGCATATAAAGAATGGCTAAGGATTAGGTAAAGAATGAATAACTATATAATTAGGCATATAATGAATATATAGATTGTATGGTCTTCCTTTGGAACAAAAGCCTATTGGTGGGTTCTAAAAATGCTCTTAACCTGTCTGGACAGTCTTGTACAGAGTGGAACTTGGATAAGCTAATGAACAGCATTCAAGCCATTCATGCCCAGAGACCAAGACCTAAAGTACAGAGAAATCAGAGAGGTGAGGGAAAGCCAGACTGATACTTCAGAATTACACTTGAGAACAACTCATGGCTTACAATATCCTGTAACCACAGCAAGACAAAAACAGTAAGGAGGTTTGTTCCCAGCAAATACCAGCTTCAGATATACACGTTGCACACGCTTTGCTTTTCTCTAGGCTTTAGCTCTGCATTTCTGATCTACGAGCCAACTTTCTTATGTAGCACAGGGAATGTCAACCAAAATGCAACTAACAATCTCTTCTTGTACTTTCATGCATCATGGATTTAAATCCAAGTTGAAATGTACGTTCTCCACCAGTGTCCCTGGTGATCTGCTTCTCATGAATTTGAACAGGAGTGTGGTAGCTCTTTCCCTTCACCTTGGTGAAAGATGGGCTGTGGTGTCCATCATTTTGTATGTAACTCACTGCTTCCTCAAATCTGTCCCTAACAGCTACTGAAAAAATACAAGGAGACTTGCCATAGGAATTTATACAATAGTAGCTGGATGCTCCTTGTTCTTTAAAGAAAGGAAGCCACATTTTCGATGCTCATTGGGACAAAGTGCGAAGATGTATCCAAGTTCCTTTGGGACAGGAAACTGCTATTCCCCCCGAATCCCATCATCACAAAGCAGTTTGTATTCTCCACATATCATACACAGTATCAGCAGGAACATCATATTAGAATTTCAAACCATCTCGGGTAGGGTGATGCCCCTGTCTTGCAGGTCCGACAAAAGTGTCTGAATTCCTTCTCAATCTATCCTAGCATGCTCAGACTAACTAAATTCATCATACTGTGATTGAGTATTGCTATAAAACACAGATTTCTCATTAATTTTTCCTGAAAAAAATTGTTCAAGTATGAAAACTTAGTCCAAAAACAACACACAAAAAAAAAACCCACAAAAAGAACACTTCTCTGTATTTCCTTATAGGGTTGCTTGCTGTAATTTCTCACCTACTATAAACTTCTGATACAGTTTCAAACACAAATATACCTTGATGTAATTGCACTCAAGTCTTCTGAGAAAGTCCTGTATCTAAGTGGAAAAAACACACTTTTAGGTGAAATATTCTTTCATGCAACATTCTAACTACACAGTTACAGCTGATTAAACTACTCCAGATCCTGACCCTTCAAAGCTCTCCTGTAGGTAAAAAATCATTTTACTCTTCCCACCTGGCTTTTCCACAAGAATGTCTTAACAGAAAATCTAGAACACAGAGTAAAATATCATCACCTCTGTCTACAGTAGTAGGAACTAACGCACAATGACTTATCTGCTGTTGTCTTCCACTGTTTTAGCTTGGCCAGCCACACATTGAATCCAATTTGTGTGTTTGTACTCAAAGAATCAATAAATGGGAAATGCTTGGGAAAACTCACTGTTCAACTTGTGCTTCCTGCTTAACACCAATCAACCTGGTGTTCAGCATTCAACCTGACGTATTTCTTATAGGCTGTAAACTGCAGACAAAAGAGCTCTGTCCCCAGTCTTTTCCCTGTTGTATTCAAGCGTTTTTACTTGTTTATTCTCTCCCTTTACTTTCTGTGACAGGATAGAAAGGGCAAGCATACTTTTGGGAGTGAAGTCAGTAAGTGAAATGGAAAGGAAGTGGAACTGTAAAAACAAGCAGTTGGTAAAGAGAAAGTTTCCTTTCAAAGAACTAATGATCTGTTATTATGCAAGAGATGAGGTCTCAAAACAAAGGGGAGAGAAATTAAAACTGGCACAGAGAATGCGGGTCCGCAAGCTCAGGCTCCCAGAGTGATGATGACCTATGGCTTTGGCCAATGAGCTCCATAACCAGAAACTCTCATCTATTGCAAATTCCTCATGCCATCAGCAGGATGAATTGCCCAGCTTTCCTGGGAGGTGCTCTGCTTAGTGCAGTCACTCTTCATCTGGTTTATCTCATAACTTGGCACAATGGTGTGCTCCTGACTTAACTGGAAAGGCTTAGGAAAAAAGCCAAACCCACTAAAACAGACATTACTGCACAGCACCAGCTTAATATGGACACCTTTCTCAAAAGGGGTGACTAGATGTCAGAGGATGTTTGGGAGATAGCTGTATTAACTGCTGATAGGTGGGCAGTGGTCAAAGGTCAAATAGTAATGCCCAGAAATACAGAAATAAATACTGTTAATTTCAGACTCCTGATATTTTTGACTCCTTGTTCACAGTGTTTTTGAACCATTTATTCCATATGTTGTCGATGACCCGAAATCTTTTTTGGGTGATGCCATGAAGATTTTTTGCCTTTTCTTTTATACCCCTGTTATACCTTTTTACAACTTCTGTATTCTTAGTGCTTTTTCCCTACATTCTTGGACTTGTTTGTCAAGCTAAGAGACTAAACATCTTAGAAGCTTCGTAGTTAGGGATCAGTGTGCCCCAGACCCCAAGGTTCTCTCCAGAACACATTCTGTAAACTAAGATAGAACCATCCAGGGGAAGGTTCCTTGGGGAGGGGGGCTCACTCGAGCCTCTCATTGGGGAATCTTTGATAGATATGCTAATCAGTAAAACCTATAATATTATACCCGATCTTTTGAGGCATATTGGGCGGGGTGCATCTCGATGCATATGACCTGGACATGTGCACCTAAGGATCCTTAAAATAAATACCAAAGTAAAATCCCTTTTCCTCTTCTAACCATGTATGACTCTTGATTTTAAGACCAGGATAAGGCATCATGGGCAGAACACTACAAATTTTTATTTAGTCAGAAGTTGAGCTGGGTGGTTTTAACTGGCTCTGGGATAATATAAATCTCTTTGGAACTTTTCATGATGCTTTTTTTGGGGAACATATTTTCTCTCATTCTTGCACAAATATATGCATACTTAGAACAAGTGGTGACTTCCCTCTATGACAAGCTGCACTCTCCTAGTCATTTCCTTTGGGGAAGACAGTATGTATGATCCTTCTAGGCTCAGCTGTCTCCACAAGCAAATCAGTCTTCCTTTCCTGAAGCAAAAACCAATTGTTGTGTGATGAACAAGGTCAGCCATTTCCTGCTCCACATATGGAGCCCTGCTGCAGTATCTCGTGTTTCTCTACAGCTGCTAGAAGAGCACTCTTCCAAAGAGTGCATCCTCGTTTGGCACCAAGCATAATCCTGACTCACCCTACCCCTTACACCCCACGAACAGGGATGCCCATCCCTTACTTGGGCCAGAGAGAGTGTCCTTTAAAGCCCTGAACTGGAACTGAGACCTTTGAAATATGCTGCAAATTCCTAGTCCTCCTACAGACCTTTGTAGATTTTAGCAGAATGAACTTGCTCCTTTTTCTTCAGATCTTCTTTTTTAAAAGAACAAAAACCTATTCAACAAATTACAGTTGCATTCTTCCTCGAGGTGGAGGGGCGGTTACTTTTTTTCCCCCTATATAAGTTTAACATGCCTCAGCAGCTTCCTTTATTCAACATTAGCTGCATTTTCTCCATAGGTATGTCAAACACTCAAAATACTGTAAGCAAAGCAGTACCTTGTCACAGATCAGGGATCTGGGTATGAGTTCTGCATGGATCAGAGAACAGGGTGCTCCTCCCATGGCAAGCAACAGCTTCATTAAAAAATTCCACATCATAAAACTTTTCCTCACAGCCCTTCCATAAAATGCCTCAGCATACAAAAGAAAAACATTATCTTCTTTTGTACTTAAATCAGGTCTTGCAGTTGTGTGTCAAGTAGTTCTCCTGTATCTCATTTGCCACACAGCCCTGTCTCTTTTTAAGATAAGAAATTAGACTGGCTGTAGACGGGAGTCGTGCACTGCTAGAATCGAGACTGTACAATCTGCTCCTGCCTCTGTTTATGACAAAATATATTCCTTCTGCTGGTTTTGCTCACGTTTTCAGTTTTGCTGGAATTATAAAGCCTTCATATGCAATCACCAGCTGTTTAAGAAACACAAATATGAAAAAAAAGCTGTTGACTAATTTTTTCTGTACAGATGCCGAATTACCTAACAGAGTCCCTACCATCTTCTGCAGCCTGGTTTGCCTGTTGTGAGGTAATGGTACTACTACCACCCCTCCTTTCAGAGGACTTACCCCTGGAAGAATAAAACTGCCTGGAGACAAACCTAGTTGTGGTCTGAATTCATCCATCTCTTCTGTTTCTTCATTTTGGCTCATGTAATTCCTCTCATTCTTCTCCCCTGAGTTCTTTTGTCATCTTCTTTTTTTTTGTGTTTTGAGCTAGCCATTGGAAACAATCTTTATTCCTTTGCATTAGTAGCCAATTCCTGGTAACATGATGGATGACACAACTGGGTGTAAGACAGGCCTAAGGACTGAGAAGGTTCAGACTCCTTGCTTGTTACAGGATAGTCCTCAAACACAACTAACTCACTCAGAGAATGGCAGATTATTAAGATCAAGAAGGCCGATGCTCTGCTCTAATGAGTTGAGAATGCCAAAGGATTTTTAATTAGAGGTTATTTATGTACATATAATACATAGTTATGTCTTATTTATATTGCAGTAGAGGATCAGCCCTGAAGTCAGACATTTAACAAATAAGTAAAACCACAAATAAATCTCTGTCATAGGGAAGCAAGCATCTGGGATGGCAACAAGGAAAACAGCTGGAAGAACAGACAGAAGAGGCAATGGGAGCAAGGGCATTTTCTGCTGCATCAACACAGAGTGCAACAGAATAATCAAAACACTTTCTAGTTATTACAGGGAGATAGCTGATATTTTAGGAAAATAGCATTATCAAAGGTGGATTTTGGCTGAAAATTCTGGATAAGACAATGCTAAGTATAGGAATTGTATGCTAAGTAATTATACAGGGAGAAGGTTGGTAATTGCAGTCTTACAGGAAACCAGTAGTTGAAAGCACGAAAGTTGCTTATGCGTTTAATCAGACCTTTGTTAGAGCTACCATGGAAACAAAGGATACACTGAGAATTCATTTCCTAATAAGTGGCTTGTAAATACTCTGAATAGAGATAACTTGGTAGCTACATTTATTGGAAATGCAATCAGGACATACTAAATAGGGTGAAACATGGTAAATGTGGTATCATCAGAACAGATTACAGTTGGGTTTTGTCTTTTAGTTGTCCTGGGTTGACAGCACTGAGTTATTTTCAGGCAGATACGGGGCAAGTGATTTCATAAAAGTTGCTGTGTTCACCCAACACAGATCAGTCCCTGGGAAATCATCTCACCCCTGGGAATGTGAAAGTGAGTCCATATAATAACAGATCTTTGCTGTGGGTGATGCTATAATGAAGCAGTCTCAGAACACTTTCACAATCTCTCTGGGTTTTAAGATAGGAAAGCACACGGCCCAAACAGTGTGACACCTAATTTCTCTCCATCTGGAAGCAGGTGTGCTATTAATTCTGAAATATGGCATTCACAACAGTCAACACACGACTGAAAGCAAGAACAGCTGCTCTAAGATGACTCTCATTTATAGGAGGGCTGTGGAGGTTACTAGCAGAAATAAACCATTGCGTACCTTTCAAAAAACAACTTATGTGTGCAAGTTTCAGTCTTTGAGATGTTTAAGCTATATATACTAGGCCTCTGGCTTTACTGGGAACTGGGGATGCATGGATATGCAGGGGAAAATTCTGCTTTCATGAATTTTGGGGCTGAATTTTGTTAATCTGTACCATTTTTGGCATTGAAAAGTCAGTGGTTTAGAAAAGATGTGCACTCCCATAAATGTGCCACTGGAAAAGACTTGGCTTTTCAAGGATGCTGCAGCCAACAACTCCCACTGGTGCAGGAAGCTCTGTGCACTCCGCAAAGGGCTGTGCCATCCTTCAGCCAATGCTGAGCACCTCCCGAGCATTTTCTGTCCCCACCTGCTGCACACATGCACAAACCAGATGCTTGGTATGTTTTCATGTGGTCAGAAAGCTTAACTCTAAAGGAGAGAAGCATGGCTGTCATCTTCCACTTTGGCTGGCATGGCAGTAATCCATAATTCTGAGTGGAAGGAAGGGAGGAGCTCAACACGTGGCTGGGAAAGCTGTATGGGCAGGCTGTGAGACACAGAGCTTACATGCTGGAAACAGAGGACACCAAAACAGCAGACTGAACTCTCTATGACTTCACTGCTGGTTTTGCTGAAAGGCATAGTTTTTGCTTTAATTTGGATTCTTCAGGTATTATAATAAAGTTAATTTTAAAATGTTTTTCTCAAAACTCTGAGTTTTTAAATTATATTAACTCTACCCAGAAGTGAAATAAAACCCCAACATGCAGGTCTCCCACTAATAATTTCCATCCCTCCATTTACTTATTGTCCCATTTGTAATGCAATCTGGAAGTCAGCTTCACACAGTGATCTCATCTCAGGTCCCCTTACTATGCAATCTGAACTAAACTAACTTTATATTTGTTTCTCTCCAGAGATCTTCTAAGAATGTTCCTCAAGAGTTCTACACTTATCCTCACAAACTTTTTCTGCTGGGTCAAAAGCAAGGATGTGGTCATACAAATTACATATTTGCCAGAGTTTTTCTTCAACTTTTTTTTTTTCCCCTGATTGAGTTGTAGCTTGAAATTAACTTTGTAAGCAAGCTAAATCAGATAGGAGATTAATTAATTTCTGAATAAGTCTGTTTACAGCCAGGTTAATGACTTCAAATTAACTCTTACAAGTAACCTTCACCCACCTCAAGGGTTAAAATATTAATCGTTTTATGACAAGCCACATGAATACTTCTATGCAGTCCCATCCTAATAGATAGCACATTAATCACATTTTTCTTTCTCTTTATTCTTTGGAGAAATGCTAAATGATGATGGTTCAGTAAAAATGATGTCTCAGATCTTCCCATTCCATCCTTTACCATGCACAACTCACATAGTTTCATAGTGTAATTCTTTTTTGTCAGTTCTGGCAGGATTGCAGAGCAAGATCTTGAATGTCCTCTCAAAACCACAAAATATAAGCTATCCATATATTTTCAAATCACCATGAGGTAAGCTGTAAAGACACAAAACGTCACCTACCTTTGTTAGGGCTCATACACACACCTACCTCATGGTAAACGAGAACGAATACATGGCTAGAGCAGAGCAGCTCAGCTACCAAAGGTCTGGTGCCAGCATCTCAAGGATCTGGGTCTACAGGGAATATTCTTTCATTCCCAGCTACCTTATTTCAAATAACCCTCAAATCTGGCCTGGGATGATTTGTTCTGAAGCTTAACAATCTCGTGCTCAGTATAAGTTGTTCTGTCTTTTCCCCTTTGAACACCAGTGTGGGAAAAGTGGCTCAGGAATTTGATCTGTGAGAGCTGTAGTTAGGGTGCCTTTGTTTTGGCAGTACCTCCAAGTATCTCCTACATTAAGATGTCTTTTAAAAGAAGTGCTGAGTGCACTTGGAAAATGGGCTGTTCCCTGCAGTGCTGGGATCTCTGGGGCTGACAGCTCTCCAAGTGTACCAGACCAATTTTTTCTTTCTCATCTCCACAACCTAAATGTACGGGAAAAAAAATCAGCAGAAGAGTGTGAGAAGGGAGGTACTCTCCCAGCTGGGAGTGCAGGTACCACAACCACCCTAGAGGCCGTACCCTTCCTCCATGCTACCAGCTGAGATGTTGATTCCACAAATGGTATTTCTCCAAACACTCCACTTCTCAGCTCCCAGCTCTGTGCTCACCCACTGCTGTGCGTTTTAAAACCTGTCCACTGAGTCCATGCAGTGCATATGCTCCCATTTGCTGGTCTTTCCTCTAGGACACCATGAACCCCCCGCCACAGAGGCAGCACCATTTCACTTACACTTCTACTTCCCATATCATTGCTGACATCTGGAAAACTCAGTTTTTAGAGCTTATTGGTCTCATTTTTCTTAAGGATTATACTGCTCCAGGCAGTGCTCCGGTCATCTTCAAGGCCTATGACAAAGCTAATGAGAAACAAGAGACTTAAAAACCTTGGCCCAACCCATTTGTCCCATCCTTATCTCATCAGAGGAGAATTCTGGTGCAGTAGAAATCTTAGAGATGCTATCCCATTCCTAACACACACATGTACCTTTGAACATATTACACCACATTCCCTATCAATTAATGTTGCCCTTTTTTTAGTTTTTAATTTTTATTGGTACACATTTTTTGTGTTATACCTCCTGGTTTTAAGTGGGGTTTTTTCCTGACAAGTGTGGAAACAGTAAAAGCCAGGTCCTGGCACACAAGAAGGTGCTCTGGTTTTCAGCATCGGGATGGAGAACTCAGGCTTCTTGCTTTGGCCTGATCTAAAGGCCACATGGTGTCCTTTTGGAAAAATGAAGTTGGAAAGGACCTGATGTTTCAGTTCCTTGTGTGTTGAACACCCAGCTGAGGGAAGATAACATACTTTTTCTCTGGAAAGGTGCTGAAGGTGCCTGAGGGAGAGTTTCTGAGCCCCACAAACCATGACCAGCTGGGAAACAAAGAACTGTGGGACATTTATTGTGACCAAGAAAACCATTTCTTATCCCAAGGACCTGCCCAGTTGCCCATGGGCTCTGTCACCTGGCAGGGCCCCAGCAGCTGCTGCTGTACTGCACTGCAGCCTTTACGTGGCAGCAGAGCCCAGCTCAGCTCCAGCCACCACAACGGCAGCCACCGGCAAGAGGCCAAGCTACAGCAGGACGGTCACTACAGGGCTACACTGTGGAGGGGCTACAGCTCACTGTTTTATGCTCCAAATCAGTTAAGACCATTCTTCCAAAAGCAAGACAGCTGATATGATGGCATTTTAAATAATGGTGGCAGAAACTTCAGGTCCTCCTATGAGGGATTTCAGTGTTAGCAAGAGCAGAATGCAGCCACTGCTACCAGTGAGCAAACAGGTCCCTAGTGACTGCATGGAGGGACAACAGCCTCCGAAAATCTCAGTCTTCCACTGAGTAAGCTCATTCAGACAGCATGGCAAGAGTGTGAAAGCTCGACTATTCAGATTACCCACTTGTCTACTCCACCACATTATTCCTATCTCCTTATCTCAACATACCATTCCAAATCCATGGATCTGCAGCTTCCAAAAGTACCCAAGAAATCTAGTTTCTAAATGGCACTAAGGAGACAAAAGCTGTATGGCCAACTGCAGCTCCGTCTACATACCATTATTAACTCATACTCCAGTCTGTGCCCGACTTTGCAGTCCCCTCAGCAGACCAAGCCCAGTGCTGACATCTATTCTGCATGCAGAGCCACAAGTGCTGTGCAAGCCAGCTTTCCTCTGACTGAGCTTTCCTGCCTGAAAACCCACCAGGCCAGAAAAGCCTCTTGGCAAAAGTTACTGATCCAGCCTACAACACCATTTGGCTTCAGTGTCATCTTGAGCCCCCAGACAATGTTACAGTACAAGCACCGGATAAGGAATGGCAGTTGCTAAGAGAAAAACATTGCCATGATCTACACTTGGCAAACCTTTCCAAATATTGTTTCTAAGTGAGTAAATACTAAGAGATTTTTTAATTCAGTAGTAAACAAATCAAAGAATGCTTTTGGATTAATATCAGCTAAACTATTTGCCACATTTTTATAAAGTAAGTAATATAGCTTAACCCTGCACTAATTCAGTTACTACACTTTATAGCATTATCTGTTTCTTTAGACATCTGAAAAATGATCAAAGCTGACATTTTGAAACATAGTGGTTTCAGGCTCCCTTCCTGTATAAAAATAAGCAGCCAGGAGATTTTAAACCTTTTTGGTTTTAAAGAATTAGAGCAAATTTCCAATGTAGGCTGAATTGTAAAATCGAATTATCTTGAAACAAAAAATTACCAGGAACATTTAGGGGAAAAAATAGTGTCCACAAACTCAAGTGTCAATTTTATTTAAAACATAAAATCATAGAACCCAGGCTTTCAAAATTACAGTGCTGAAAAAATCAGTTACAACATTAATGAAATAATAATACTAAAAAAGATTGAAGTAAGAAAATAGGTAGGGATTAAAAATGTCACAGTATGACATTTTGCATAATACAAGAAAATAAGTTGAAGGTGATATTAGTGGCAGCAATGATTTTGAGTCTCCAAAGAGAGTTTGTTAAACAATCTTTGCTGACATCTAAATCCATGTAAAAAGCAAAGGCATGGAAGGAGAACTGGATGACTCTCAGAATCTTAGACTTCCAATTAGGAAAACCTTACCAAGAAGAGACAGAAAAGGATTTTGATCAGAGTTGGAATGGGAGATCTATTTGCAGATGTTAATTGAAATAAACTGTGCAAAAACACTAAGGAAGGGAAATGTTTTCCTAGATGTGAATTCCTTATTGGTTAAAGAGTGTGCATTCATTTTGTTTTGGGCTTTTTCCAAGTAGATGTGCCAAGTATGATAACAAACACTCAAAATGGGTAACAGCTAGGATCTAACAATCACAATGTGATCAGAGCAGAGATGCTGAAGTATTAAGCACAGCAAATCAACAAGCGAAACAAAGACTTCTACCTGAAGCAAATCTGAATCCGAAAGCAAGATAACCAGAATGAAATCTGACTTGCAAGTTTGCAACTTACAGAAAGAAACAGACTTCTGCTCTCACAGGGGCAATACATAGAATGGGAGAACACAGGTCAGGGTAGGAACATTGCACTGGATCGTAGCAAATCTCCTCTGAAAGTAAATTTGGAAAGGATTCTGATAACTTTTCAAAATTAAAACGTGTATTTACATTTACCTTCACTGGCATTTTCTACATTTGGTTTTCTTTTGAGGGTGTGAAGATGCAGGAGTTTTTCAAACCAATTTGATGGAAAGCTCAGTGACTTGCTGAGGAGTCATGCTATACAGCAACCAAGCTCGGAATTCAAAACTTTGCCAGAAATCCCCAAAATACTGTCAAGCTTTTCAGTTTTAACACCGAGGACATTTTCAGAGCAACAAGAAAGATCTGAATTTATAGTATAGTCTTTACTCTGCTAAAGTAAAACTCCTGCCCTAATAACAGCCCTTTACACTGAATTCCTTACTTCTCAGCAACAAAGTTTACATCTTTATTATTTATATATATGTATATATGTAATTGCAACTCGCCCCATCCCTGAGACAGGACCTTATGTACCCTTTCACTGCACAAATGCCTTCCTTTTAAGGCAGCAGGCAGTGACTGAAACCCAGGGGCAGCAGCACCAACTCAGAGAGCACTCTTGGGGTCTCAGAAGAGGCACACAGTGAAGATACGCATAATGTCTCCTTTTGCCCATCCCCAAATTGACTCGACATCTTAGCTTACAAATGGCAAGCACAGCTCAAGCAGATGACTTTTGACTCACAGTCAAATGCACATGTTTCTAACAGAACTGCTCTGGCGAGTCACAGCTTGGAGATTTGAGGACCATGTGTTGCACACCCACAAATTAGACGAGTTCAGGAATAGTATTTTTTTACCTACTTAAAAGCACTGGGTAGAAATCAGACCATTTATAGTGTAATGTTGGAGAAGCTTCTAGGAGCTTATATATCAAGGAATTATTATGCAGATACCACAACCATTATTCAACAAAAAATTGGCAGCATCTACAGTATGAACCCGGGGTTTCTGAGGGGAGGAGGGAGTTTTAAAAATTTATCAGAATGGTCTGGACACACATGAACTTTCTCTGCCACATTCAGCATTTAATTTTCCTTTAAATGGGACTGGCAAGCTCTTTGACTAATGGAATGAACCAGAGATATGTTACAAAAGGTTTAATAAGGAGTTCTCTACAATTTTCCAGTTGTGTCAGCACAATGAGTCTGACTGCATCCAGCAAGAGGCGTCTCTCAAACACAATCCAGAGCTTCCACAGCCAAATTTACTTTCCTCGAGACCGTCCATAACCATCAGGACCTGGCTTCTGACTCTCAGCTCACCAGGATCTCTTTGCCACAGAGGTTGATGGGTGCTGCTGTCTATGGCTCCCTTATTCTGCAGATGGAAGAGGCAGCACCAGGTGAACCAGTCCATGGCCTCAGACTGCTATCTGAGAAGGATGCTCATACTGCAGCAGCCCCTGAAGCAGTTCAAACAACAGCTGAGCACACCTACCCTTCATCCTGTTAAGGTGTAGTGCATGCAGTTTTCACCTTCAAAGGTAAGAGTAAAGAAGTTTCAGAGCTCACTTTTCCTTTATGGAATCACAGAATTGTTAATGTTGGAAAAGATAACATTATCAAGACCAACCATTAAGCCAGCACCACTGTGTTCACTACTAAACCACATCCCTAAGTGCCACATCCACATGCCTTTTGAACATTTTCAGGGATGGTCATTCCACCTCTTCCCTGGGCAGCCTGTTTCAATGGTTGACAACTCTTTTGGTGAAGAATTCTTTTCCTAATATCCAATCTAAACCTCCCCAGGCACAGCTTGAGGCCATTTTCTCTTGTCCTGTCTCTTGTTACTTGTGAAGAGAAGCTGAACCTCATCTGTCTCCAGTTTCCTTTCAGAGAGTTGTACAGAGTGATAAGGTTTCCCCAGAGCCTCCTTTTCTCCAGGGTAAACACCTCCAGATCCCTCAGCTGCTCCTCACAAGACTTGTGCTCCAGACCCTTTGCCAGTTTCACTGCCCTTTTCTGGACATGCTCCAGCACCTCAATGTCTTTCTTGTTGTGAGAAGCCATTATAAACCAGTTTTAAACCAATCACTTCCTTCACTTTGTGTTATATCTGGAGCAGTATCACGAAGAAAGTTGGATCCCATTCACTTGGAAATGAGTTTTTACCCTTCTGTTCAGCTCTGAAATTAATTTTATCTTCCTTTAATCAGTGCTTCTATTTAGGGCATAATGATGTTCCCAACTTGCTATACTGCAAATTAAATATTTTCTTATAGTATTACCAAACTGGAATCAGTACAGTAAAATTCAGCTGTGCCACAGAACCATAGACTGGAGTAGGTCAGCAGGAGCCTCTGGAGACCATCCAGTCCAACTCCCTTCTCTAGGCAGGGTCATCTACAGCACACTGCTTGGGACCACATCCAATGAGGTTTTGAATAGCTCTAAGAATGGAGTCACCAAAACTTCTCTCAGCGACCTGTGCCAGTGCTTGACCTCCCTTAGAGAAAAAAAAAAAGCTTTTTCTTATACTTAAATCAAATGCTTCATATTTTGGTTCTGCCAACTGTCTCTTGTCTGACTCCAGCTTCTTTAATTCCCCCATCACATAGCTTATACACAGGGATAAGATCCCCTTGAGCTTTCTCCAGGCTGTACAACCCCAGCTCTCTCAGCCTCTCCTCACGTATCACAGGATCTATTTCTTAATCATCTGTGGTCTTTTGCTGGACTCATTCCAGTACATCCATATCCCTCTTGTACTGGGGAGCCCAGCACTGGACTCAGCACTCCCAGTGTGCCTCACCATTGCTGAGCAGAGGGAAGGATCACCTGCCCTGACCTGCTGGCAGCATTCCTCTGAGTGCAGCCCAGGAGGCTCTTGGCCTTCTTTGCCATAAGAGCACCTTCCTAGCTCACGTCCACCACAACTTTGCTGCCAAGCTGCTTCCCAGCAACCTGTCAAAGTACAAGGGGTTATTCCTTCCCAGGCACTAGACTTTGCATTTTCCTTTGTCAAACTTGACTAGATTCCTGTTTGCCCACTCCTCCAGCCTGCCCAGATCCCTCTAAATGCTATTACACCCGTGTGGTATATCAACCACTCCTTCCAATTTGGTATCATCTGCCAGTGTGTGTCTCACCAGCAAGGTCACTAATGAAGCTATTAAGGGGTACTGGAGCCAGTATTCACTCCCTACAGTACCCATTAGAGGCTGGTGTCCAGCTGGACTTTGTACCACTCATTCCAACTCTCTGAGCTCAATATTTCAGCCAATTTTCAGACTACTTTGCTGTCTACTTATCTAAACCATATTTCACCAGTTTGTCAAGGATATTATGAGAGACACTGTCAAAAGCTTCACTAAAGTCAAAGCATACAACATCCACTGCTCTTCCCTCAACTTCCAGGGCAGTCATCTCATTGTAGAAGGTTATTGGGCAGATCAAGAATTGACCAGCCTACTAAGAGCACTTTGTAAATCCATACTGTCTACTCCCAATCACTGCCTTGTCCATATATTTTAAAAGAGCTTCCAGCTTTATTTGCTCCACCACCTGCTCAAGAGATTGAGAAGAGTCTGGCTGGCCTGTAGTTTTCCAGACGCTATGTCCTGCTATTCCTGAAGACAGAAATGAACCTTGCTTTCTCTCAGCCTGCAGAAACCTCCTCTGACTGACAGACAATCACATTGGTCAGTGATCCACCCCCATCACGTGCCATGGACTTCTACTTGTTCAGTTTGTTCAAATATTCCCCATCCTGATTCTCCTTCACAGAGGGTAGGTTGTCATTGTTCAAGACTTTCCCATTGGTCTCAAATGCCTTGATTCCAGAACTCAGATATCATTAGTACAGACCAAGGCAAAGGATACATTAATTATCTTTGCCTTTTCCATGCCCTTTGTCACCCTGCCCCATTCAGCATGTTTTCCCTACTCTTTCCTCTTTTACTAATGCGCCTGTAGAAGGCTTTTTAGCAGCCCTTCACACTCACAGCCAGATCCAGTTCCAGATGTATCTTGGCTTTGTAGCTCCACCCCTTCACGCTTGGACAGTGTCTCTGTGTTCGCACAATGAATGTTTCCCATATATAGCTACATGAGTTTACAACAAACTTCTTTTTAGAAAAGCGAGGAACAGAATGAGACATTTCAAATTTTCATTCCAGTTCCGGGGTCTTCAGTTCCACTCACCCGATCTGTAGCGCTCATCCCGTGACCCTGAGGACCTGCGACGGTGATACCGAGAGGAAGAGGATGGAGTGACAGGAGTTCGACGTTCTTGTGGTAACGCCTGGTCCACCCCTGCATCAATGAAAAAACACCAAACAGCTCATTCTGATTGCGTTTTGGAAGGCTTATAGTGAGGAGGAGTTCAGCATACACGACGAGTAGAAAATGAACATTCAGTGCCTAAAGCGCGTCGTGTCAATTGGTTACACTCTACTTGCCTCTGGTCAGCTTTTCTGATGTGGTTATTTTCCTGGTTGTCTCTAAAAAACCTTTTTTCCAGGGTCATGGACAACATAGAAAGAGCAAACAGACAGTAAGCTTGGCATTTTTTATTTCCACAAACAGATGACTTTTCATAAAGTAGTATTTAGGAAATATTTTAATGAGCTAATAAAGGCAGACACCATTGCAGTGGATAGTGAAACTTTCCTGCAAATTGGCTCCTAGGAAAACTTAGTATGTATCATCTAAAACTTCATCAGGTTGGATGGTGTCAGCTGGTGACAACACAATACTAACCTGTGGAAACTAGTTCCTGTGGGAAGGGAACTATAGTAATATGTACAGTCATTTTTAGCCACCAATGGTCAGAAAGTAAACAGTAACTGCACCAAACCAGGCTGAAACTAGTAATCTGTTCCAGCAAAACAACAAAAATAGCCTTGTAAACCTGCAGCATTTGAGTATGCTGAGCCTAAACGTCCAGTATTTTAAGATTCAAACCTTTTATTAATCCCTTTCCCATAGCGAATTTGCTTTTTTTTTTCCAATAGTATTTACTTGAAAGCTTCTTAAACTACAGTAGCAATATAACAGCAGCATCATACATAAACACTTCTAGAAACTGATGTTCCTCGACAGCTTCCGGAGAAGAGTGAAGGCAATGACTTAAGCAGGAAAGTTCAAGCAAACAATAGGAAAAGAAAGCAAACCTGCATCTGTAATAGTGGGATGATATGGTGCCCTGCTCTCTTCCAGAGAAGAACCTGAGCAAACAAGCCCAGCAGATGCGCTCAGCTTTGAGCTAACAAAGCACAGAGCCTTGGATGAGTTATGCATGGGGTAAAGAACCAGGAGTACCTGACAAAATTAAATTGATTCTTTCCTACGATTTTTTGCCTTTAAGAAGTAGTTACACAGTATGCTCAACTGTAAAAACAGAAGAAAAACTGGTCCCTTGCACTTAGGGCTCAAATGTAGGACTAATAACTTGAAATTGGATTCAACAAAACAATGCATGGAAATTTGCTTGTATTTTTCAATTAAAACATAATGTACAAACTCTCCACTACTATTTCTGAATGGTTCAATGCCAGCTTATTGGGGAGGGCTAAGAGTTTACATTTGTGGAAACAAGAATTTTTCTGTAGACCAACCGAAAATCCTGTGATTGCTTCAATCAGTCTCAGCTGGGTTTCAATGGACTTCTTAAAAAGCATCTTTTGAAAAAGGCTGGCATTGTATGCTTATTTCTTTGTGAAAATAAACTGCACTCTAAATCCAGCTTCTCTCTTAAATCTTTGGATTATCAGCGATGTCAAGTCTGCTTTGATTTTGTGGAGAAATGGCTGGCTGGCTAAAAAACATGCTTGGAGTGAAATCTCATAGGCGCCTAAAAGACAGACTGAATCCATAAATTTTCCTCTACTCAGATTGCGATTAATAATTCACACTCCTAAATCAAATAAAATGTCTTCATTTAACTCCTCTGTTTCCACACTATACTACTGTATAATTTCACTTGCTCTCACTTCCCTTTATATTCTTTAAGTCAGGTGAACCTGACTTCTAAATCACTGAAATAATCAAAAGGAGTACTTTCTCCTCACTTTTATATTCAGGATTTTTCCTTCTTTATTTGGTCACCCTGAAAATGAGCAATATACAGTTAATAATATAACTAATTTTGACTGAAATTTTTCCAAAAATTATGTTTCAATCTGTATGAGATGCTAAGCACCATTACTCATCTCAGTCCTTATCTACATCATCAGAAATGAAATAATTTCTGGAAATCACATATATTCACAAAAATCCTAAAAAAACGCACCCAAAAACTGACACTGTGTGACAGGGGTTTTGCTAAGAAAGCAGTGCCACATTTCCCCTGGCAAGTGACTTGTGTAGGGCAATGTCATGGGGAGAAAAACAAACAAAGATCATTGTGATGTTGCCACTACAGTATAACATCATGATGACACCAAAAAAGGGGATTAACTGCATCTTCCAAACAACCAAACCACATGCAATAGGCTTTAGAAACATCGAGGGGAAATTAAATTGTGAGGAAAAGCATCTGTTTCAGAGGTGCACAACTGCTGTAGGAGGGGAATCTTCCAAGGAGACCTGCAGGCCATTGGACAAAATACATTCAAGCCTGTGGCTTCCTTCTCCTGGCTTAGTGACTGTGAGACACCTCAAGTGTCTCATTCCCTTTTCTGCAGCTGTGGGCAATGCACAAACTTTATTTTCCAGGTGTAAAATAAACAGTGCACATAAGATAACATCAAACACTGACCCAGTCATAGCAGAAGACAGCAGGACACCCAGCTGGCCAGGCAGCACTGCTGCCCACAGCACTCCCTGACACTGCCAAGGGCTCTTCCCTACTTCAGTTCACCATGGTGATTGTGTCTCTTGTCTAATCTTAAAACCGAGACACTTAAGGCAGTTTTAGTTCCTTCTCCTTTGTATACGTGTTCGTTCTTTTAGGTAAGTCAGTTCTGACCCAATGGGCAACATGAAGTTTCTTCATACAGTCAGGAAAGAGGGACACCCAATTCATCATCCTGCACCAGTAGTCATTAAAGGCTATAGAAAACTAAAGAAGAATATCAGAATGTCTTATGAGGGGGATCATTTGATGGCTTTACTTCCCACTTGTCCATATATACAAAAACAGTGAATAAATCCCTACCCGAGTGTGGAGCAGGACATATGAACTTGGCTCACTGATAACACCAATTAAGATGAGGAAGTTAATTGTGTGCTAAAATAGAGAAGCTCTCCATCAGCCACCTGTGGGGACGCCTCTTTGTATTATGCTCCTCTAAGGTGAAAAAACAAAGCACCGCCCCACTTTGGAGAGACAGCAAGTAATTGAATGACAGTTCTCTACTAAAGGGGCTGGAGCATGAATTAGCTGGGTTGCCTGGACTCACATCTTGGCTTCCTGTGCATGCGCTGGCTCCCATGGCACCAGCAATGGTGTGAGACAAAGGACACAATAGCAAGAACCTACACACTGCCATTCCTGAGCGATGGGTGGGAGTAAAAGCCATGCAGAATAATGAGTACCATGAAATCAGTGAAGTGTTGCCACAAATAACAAAGCAGTGTTAACAGGCGAATTGTTCACCTCCATGAAGGCTCCAGCAGTACAGTGCAGTAACAAGAATATATTTTTTTTCACTTCTGAGCATAACTAAACCCAAAAAATGGATAGCTTTCACAGCAAGCACAAGGGTCCGTGAGTTAAGCACTAATGTTTGTTCAAGTGCAGCTTCGCCCAGATGCATTTGTGAATTGGCGGCCTGAGAATCCATACTTGGATCGATTCCTAAATTTAAGGAGGTGGCAAAGCAATGAATGGCTTTCCCAAAAGAAAAGACAGTGTCACGCCAGTGCCCTGTGCACAGACACATTCACAGTCACTGTCAAAGTGGCACAGTTCTTAATAATGCCATAGTCTACCCCAGTCTTGCAGCTGAAGCAGGACTTTTAACAGGTAAGCATGATTAGCACCAATGATTGACTCTTTGCAAGCCATGAAGAATTTCAGCAAAATATATATACCTGGAGCACAGTTATTTTATATGAGAGACTGAGAATTCAGTGCTTTATGGTCATCACATTACACACAGGCATCAGCAGGTGCACTGGAGCAAACAGATGTGTTCCTAATACAAATCAAAGCTCCTAATGTGGGATTCAGCTCGCAGATTATGACACCTGTATTTAGGTGTCTACAAGAAGGTGCTTAAGATAAGCTCCCATCATGAAAAACAGAGACCTAGACCAGAACTCAGGATTCTAAACAAAGGTGTCAGATTTCTTTGCAGATGTTGTGGACTATGATACCCAGCTTGACCAGAATGGCATTGTCCCCTTTAAGTCCTGTTTTACGTGTGCTCACTCTGTGCAGATGTCTCCAGTACCGTAGGGAGCCCTGAACAGTATCAGACACCCATCTTCAGGCAACTCCATAAGTCCAGTGAAGCCTTGAGAGCTGTGCAAGCGGTCAGTGGAGGTACCTACTTTGGAATAAACTGAAAAGCTCTTTGGGTTTCATCAACTGAATTAACTATATCTCTTCACATAAGAATGGAAGCATAAACACAAGGTTCATAGGCAGACAATGCAGATGTATCAATCCACAAATCCTAATCTGCAAGCTGGATCTTGTCTTGGCTGCATTTAGCTAAAAAATGCAAGAGCCTCAGAAAAGTTATTTAAGCAATACCACTGCAAGCTGGATAGCTTTATTTCTAAGTGCATGGAAAGTACAAAACTGTCAGCTGGAAGCAGGTTTCACCTTTTTTTTTTTTCTTCACCCTTGTTCCTCCTTTCTTTATTATTCCTTTTTGTAGCTAAATTGCAACTCTGTGTGCTGATAACATGGCAATAGCTACACTGCCCTCTCTGACAGAGGACAATTGTTTCCTTAATGACAGCTGACAAGCTGCTTTGATGAATCTCTTACTCCTATGTCTGTGTCAAATTTTTGCATCTAAAAATATGTAAAAGCTGAAATGTCTAACTGACAAGAAATAGAAGGCATTCTTAGACACAGGCTATATTTATTGTTCTAAAACTAACTTACAATGTGTGCCCCCAGGAGAGAGAGCTGTAGGATAAACCAAACAACTCCAGGGCCAGTGGGAAGGAAGGCAAACAGTGCTTGCAGTGCAGTTTTAAGAAACAGTATTTCCCTTCCCTTCACAGTATTTCCTGAGCTTCTATGCAAAGAGTGATGGCTCAGCTTTAAAAGCAAAGCCAGGTATGAACACACCATGTATTTTGTAAACAGGCTAAATGTCACACCATCCCCATGGAACTCGTTACTTAGCATGGCATTTCACTCTTATGATCAAATGTACAACTAAGTAATGAATTCACTGGATAAGCCAAGGGAGATTTAAAATGCAATACTTCTAACCAAAGGCATCCAGGAAAGTGGAGCCAGTTTTTGCTAGATAATCTGGGAAAATGTTATTTCTGATTAGATTTGTTTAATTAAAAGTTTTTCCTTCACAGGTGAGCTTACTCTCAGTCCTGACTTAAAACAATGAACATACTTCAAATTGATCCTCTTTTCTTATAAAAATTTCAATTTTGCCTTCCAGCATTTCCTTGAAAGGTTTAGCTTTCAGTTCAAGCTTAGCATGGGTATCATGGGCTTCTTTTTTCTCTCCTTTATCCCAGTGATGGTGGACATCACATTACTGCTCCAGTGCACACGTGATGTTTGATTTCCATTTTTCTTTAGACAGTCTCACAGCTGCAGTGTACCATTTGAAGATTCTTTTTGGAGAATATGTAAAGGAAGACTACTTATTCACAAAGCAAATACATTCACCAAAGGGCTGGTCAACTCACACTGCAGACAAATACGGGCAGCACTGTGAATTCCAGCAGTTTCTCATTTTGAGCACCCAGCTCTTCAAACACCTCTATGGGCTCCACCTCCTCTGCTTCAGCACTGGTTAAGCTTTAAGGCCCTCAGTGGTGTTTTTCCTTTCTACCATCTATCATTCACCTCTGGCTGACACACCTTTCCTTACCCACTTGTCATATTTTAGACCACAGGAGGAAACACTTTCATGTTTCCTCCTATGCTCTTATGTTCTGCAGATGCTCTCCAGGAACATCAACAAGTATTTCCTTCGAAATCTTCAAATTCTTTGAAAAACAGACCAAGTCTGATGTGTACTAAAAATATCCTTTCCCCAAAAAACATCACACCACGTGCTGAAATCACTACCTGCATTACTAACTGATTTCATTGTGTACTCATTTCTTCCCTTGCAACCACTTCTTTGCCTTACTAGTAGAGTGAAAAGTGAAGGAAGGTATTTTTTTTTGCTCTGTGTTTGAACAAGGTTTACTATTATGAAGTCTTGGTGCAGAATAGGAAATACAGATGCCATCAAAACCCAAAGAATGATAAAATGGTAACTGGACTCCCAGTCATGGTGGCAAAACCAAAACAATAACCACCATTCCTTAAGGGATGGCCTCAAGGGGTGCTTCTCAGAGGCTTTCAGTACCTTCTTTTTTATCCAAACTAAGCTCCGCAGGCATCCACCAATTCAAAACCAGACTCTTTTTTTAAACCCAAGACTTACTAAGCATTTGTCTGTGCATTATAGTTTCTCATCTGTGAAACATCTGTCACACTGTTTCAGGGATGTGCTCACGTGTTGTGCAATGCATATACCTTTCAACGAGATCCACGTTCTCAACACACTTTGAAATGCCCCATCATGGTTATCCCTTGGTAAGATCTTTGAGAATTAGGAAGGCAGATGTGATAAGAATACTTTTTAGTATTAATAAAATGAATACATGAGAGTATTTTTTCAGAATCAAATTTCCTTGCAATCTTTGCAATCCAAATAATGTTGCAATACAAATAATGTCTGTGGAAGGAAAATTGAAATTGTAATCACCAAGTTTACTTGGAGTGCCTTAAGACTCACCAGCAGGAATAGTTGAAAGCAAAGGCATGCACACATACACATAGAAGGTATGCAAATATGTGCACAGATAACAGATACATATTAACATATGTGTCATGCTAATAAGAGAGGCTATGGAAATTGGCTCCTGTAATTCTACAGAAAATTGTTTTTTCGTAAGGCAAAGGGATCTTCTGTGCAAATGTATTATCTCCTCTGCTCTGCATAGCTTGAAATGTTCCCAAGCTGGTGCTGTTGGGGCTCCAGCAGCAGGAGGTGCAGGGATCTGTCTCTAGGCCTGTGAAAGGAACAGCAGGTGCCTTTTAAGCACCACATCTCACAGATTTATTAGCCATAATAAATAAAGCACTGATGACTGGTCCACATGGTTACACTACAAATAGAGCTACACTGGTGGTACCAATGATGGGAAATTGCAGAAAGCAATCTAGTGGAGACACAGCACTTGATTAAGAGAGAATGAACCACCCATGTCTAAGCTTAATTGATAAGCATTGAAGCAATGCTTAATTGATAACAACATTGTCTCTGTTCTGTGAATGAATAATCAAATTTCCTGGCAAAAAACTGGAAGCAAATTGGGCAAAGCCACAGCTTATGGGGAATGCAGGTAATTTCAGGGTTTTTTCTTCTAGGGAAGGTTTCTCTTAACAGTGTGCATGCAGCTGTCCACGTTATCTTACCCAGAACTGACTGATCGAATCAAGATAAAATTCTGAAAGTTACTGTGAAATAAATCCCTGTTTAAGTGATTACTTCAGCTCTTGGCTGTCATGGCCCCCCTACAAAGGCAGTAAGAGAAAGGTCACTGCACAAGAGGGACTGGGATATATGTACAGACATAAAGGTCTGGATTCACTATTATTTTTAAATGTCTGACACACGGGCACACTAAGGAAAAAAACTACTCTGCACACAGAACATCTCCAGCTACAATCTCACATCCTGAGAAAGCATCTTGAGGAAACAAAGCTGTACTTTTGTCTCCCTGACTTAAAGCAGGTGGGGATTTAATGGGAAAGAAAAAGGGGGCTCCCCCCATCCCTTCTCCCATTAACACTGCCAAATGCAGCATATCCGTTCCAGATTTCTGGAAGTTTGACAGCCCGGCTGGAACAGTACAAATGTCCTTTGCATATGTGCAGTCTGTGCAGCATCTGGATGTGTCAGACCCACTGTGCAAGCACTGCAGAGTCAGCCTGCAGATGTACAGTGGATATGGCACATCCCCTGTTTTTCACTGCACGTTTGCTGTACAGCATGTGACAATACACTCTCCGGGATTGTCCTGTCAGAAACAGGGAGCCTAAGAGCCAGCTCCTACATCAGCTAGAGGAGTATCAACCACATGGTTGTCTGGCTTTATCTTTCATCAATCCCACTCCTGAAAAGTAACAGCTCTCCCTTTCTAAAATGACAGCATCCCAATAAGCATGACAAAAAGACCATAGATGTATGTGTGTTCAGATATGTCTACAGACCTTCTACTGGTTACATTTATCACATGTAAAACACATTTTTATATCACTAACACTGTTAAACCTGAAATTGCAATTTACATTAAATCCTTCCCATTTTGCAGAAAATCTCAGGCAGAGAAAGTTATGCTTGTCAGACGGAGGGAACCTGACCTAGAACAGCCCTGTGTAAGAGGAGAAATACAAACACAGTCAGAATCCACTACAGATCTCTGTCCTCCATAGTAATACAGCAAATTGGTTTGAAAATTAGTGGAAAAGGGTTTCTGAAATAGATAATCTTTTTACAGGTATGTCTTGTCCTGAGACAAGAACAGCAGATCTTATCTTCCCTCCAGCCATCTCTTACAGCATGTCTGGACTGCCTGTGTGAGCGTGGACAAGCATGCAGGCAAGAGTGTGATGTCCTCCATATGCCCACATGGTTGGCAAGAGAAAATCTGGTGTCTTGAGGGGCTGTGGATCCTCTGCAGCCTTCCTACAAATGCAGGGATAAAGCAGAATGCCTGCCGCCAGCCACAGGTCCTACCAAAGGGACGGATATCTGGGAAGGGCACAGTTCTTCAGGCACAGCTGGAGTCATACCTTGCGAGTCCACATTGCAGAGATGTAGCCCTGCAGAATGTTCTTCCTTCAGCCTGCTCTACCAGCCTGATGCCTGTTCCGAGAAGTCAGTCTGCTTCTGAATGGCTTGGATGTGAGCAGAGCTCAGGCAGAGATCTCTACTTGAAAATAGCATAGAACTAGGGGTGCTTAGATTTTTACAGCTTCCTCCAGAATCTGGTGAGCTCGGGCCTATTTAGAGCTCTATAAAAGGCAGTGCCAAAAAGGGAATTAGAAACACACGCCTTCCTGTGTTTCACCAGCTTATTGTATGCAACCTCCTCCAAAGCATCCATGGTATGGAAGCTAGAGAAGCATTAATATGTTCAAATGTTACTAAGAAGAGCTACTCCTTCTCCCTTCCCATCGCTTCACTCTTAGGCAGACAGAATCAGCAACGGCCTTCCAGATGTTGGTTGTCCTGCCTTGCAACTGGCAGCCCCATATTCATCCTACTGATGTAGGTGTCTAACAGAGGCTTCCAGATGAGGCACAGTTATATACAGATAGGGACTGGAAAAGATACATTCATCGTGCTCACCAAAACGAAAATAAAAGAGAGGCCGGTTTCCTGCTGTGCTGGCTGCTCTCTCTCTAGCGGCCGCTTCCCGGATGTCACAGACACCAATGTTGGCAGTGCGGAGCATTCTTCTGGCAGCTCCTTCACTGTGTTGCAGTCTACACCGTACCGCGGCAGCTCCATTCGCTGCTGTAACAAGTTGAAAAAAACTAATTAATTCACGTCTAGTTTTTTTACATTTGTTACAGCAACGAGTGGAGCTGCTGCCCCCATGCAGTAGAGCACACACGCACACGCACGCACAGACACCACAGGACACCCACGGAGCCAACGCGGGTCGATGTTCCACTCTGCCAACATGGGCGTTAGGAATGTTAGCAAAGGTGCAGCGGGAGGACTGGATGTCCCAGAAGAGGGGAAATGCCTTAGGATTTCCTTTAGTTTGTTGAATGCAGTCACAGAATGCAAATCCCTGCCCTTTCCCAAAGCCTCCAATCCCAGCAAAAGTCATGTCTGTTTCCATACCAGTTTAAAATATCTCTAAAACCTCTATTCCCTTATAACACCAAGATCCAAGTCCATCAAAGCTTATAAATTCTTGCATTCCCCATCAAAACAGGTTACAAAAAAAAAAAAAATTAAAAAAAAAGGCTAGTTGGTCATGTATGTGATTGTTTAGACATGAACAGGGGCTTACAAAAGGCAGCATCTGTTTTGTCATCCTACTTCTTCCTGGAAAGGATTCATCTCCCCCTTCCTAGTGAGCAGGGACTTCAAGCCATTCAGACGAGTAAGGACTTAGAAGGATTATATCAAATCGAACCTTTTCAAGTTTTGTCCAAAAATTAACACAACAAAACACACAAAAAGTACAAAGACAGCAAAAGACCCAAGCACAAATAGGATCCGTTTCTGGAGGAAAATAATACAGTAGAAGCAGTGTCTTCCACTATAATAAAATAATTCATCTAGACATCAGCTAAATGATTGAGCTTAATATATTTACAAGAAAACAGTGGACAGTATTTTAATACTTCTCTTTCTTGATCCTATTATAATCCTCCTTCACTTATCCATGTTTCACATTCCTTGTGTGGGATTTTCCAGCAACTGGTTGAGCAGAAAATGTTCATTCCATTTTCTCCCATCTTTAAAACAGCTCTAAATCAGCTACATTCTCAATCATGACCTCTTCAAATTATTCAATGGACCTCACTGTAGGACTGGCTTACAGAGATCCCTCTGCTTCTCCTTACAATGCAAAATTTAAGTATGACAGTAGAGACCTTGAAAGATAAATGTGAGGGCTCTCCACATTCACTTTTTCATCATTACATGCATATGAATCCCCAGAAGTTTCACACATAGATATAGGTTGACCAGAAAACTGTGAGGTTTTTGGAGAAACAGCTCTATTTGCTTGTGTGAAGAAAGGAGAGTAACAACTAAAAAAAATAAACAGATGCTGGTACCAACTGCGCTGCTGCATTGAGGATTGCTGTGAGGCTCTCCATAACCCAGCAAATCTAAGCAGGTCTCATGAGAACCAGCTGTGAAGACTAATGTATGTCTGATAGTCGGGTTAGACCAATAAACACCCAGAAATTTAATAAACTGCACCTCTGGTATTGTAATTCTGTTGATTTGGTTTGCTTCATTCTCTAATGGCTCCCAACGGTTGGGGAATGTCACAGACACCCTCAAACCAGGCTGTATCACTTCAGAAAACACAGGTGTCTGCAACACTGATCTCTTTTGTGGAGTTCCCACCAGTGGACCAGACCAAGTGAAATCTAAAGGCATTAAATCAGCATTCTGCTATGGAGCTAGACAGTATATATATAAACCTGATGAAGAGAGAACAAGGCAGTGCCTTCACACAGGAACAGTTTAAATAAAACCCCATAAATTCCACTAAAAAGGAAGGATTCTGTAAAAGAAGGAGGAAACTAGTGCCGAGGCCTGCAACAAAAACAAGGCTCAGAGAACAGCCAAGCCCAAGTAGAGCCTGTCTAAGGTCAGTGAGACCAGGAATGAATGGGCACACTCCTCTGAGACCAAGACAGAAGAGAGGTCTACACCAATACCTACAGCTACTATTGAAGTTCACGATCCAGTGCCTCACAAGAGTGAAAGAACTCTAGAAAGTTCTTATACATATATATGAAATAAATTCAATGAAGCAATACATTATTAAATTTAGTTTGAAGATATTTTTACACCTTTTGGGCAAGTGCATGCAGCCTATCCCTTAATACTAAAACCATGTATGTGTAAAAGGTTAGCTGCCCACTCGCCTTAGGACAAGCTGAACTCTAGGGTTATTGATGGTTTCTCTAGTGTCTTCAAAAGTGAGACTTCACTTTTTACATCAACTTCACATGGCTGAGATGTTAATGAGTTAGGACATCATGTTTTCCTTTGGATTCTTGCATTCCTTCCAACAAACAATGCCTCTCTAACAAGCCTAGGCTGATTTAATTTTCCAGACATGACTGAAAAACCCACACCAACGTATGTAAAAAATGTACACACACATCAAAGCAGACATATATATAAAAATACACATAAAATGGATGGAATAAGCTTATTCTGCATAACAATAGCTTTGTTTCTGCCACATATATTTCTTCAGAGATGCAGATTTCTACAGCGGCAACTACCAGTACACTTGACATCTTCATGTATCGCAAGCACAGATACACATACCAGGAGGCTGTGGCAGGTAGGCCCCAATTAATTTTGATCTCTTCTTTTCATATCCCTTCTGTGTGATGTCGCCTGCCAAGAAAAGAAAAGGAAAATCAGTAAGATGTGGATAAAGACAGTGTCTAGCTGCTTAATGGCAGCACCATCAGCTGAGCCACCACTGCATTGTTCGTCTGTCCTGACAATTAGAATGAACAAATGAAAAGCACAGAATGATCATTCCACCCAGAAAAAACTCAATTTAGGCCAGAGCCATTCTGGCAAGAAAATACCAAACCTTGACTTATTTCAGCACCAAAGTCCAGCAGCACAGAATTTTAAAACCATTTTGGTGTGCCGCACACAAGCTTTCAAAAGCTGCAATGACCTTCATCAGGTTAATAAACAATGGATTATATAGAATGTGTGGGCTTGTAGTGGCTGGCAAAACACATCGTTAATTAGCATTTTCTATCATTAATGGGATTTTTTCTAATCGAGCATGTAAGGCACAAAAGACTTGAAACTGCTGCTATATCATTTCTGCAATATAAATATTTTAGCTAATTTCTGAGCAGTACAAAACCAAAACAAAACAGATGTACAACAAATCCACTAAAATATAGTATCATAAAGAGTCTTTATCTGGTTTTCCATTTAAGTATCAAAAAAAAAATTTTGAGACAAACGTCTGTATTTCCTAAATTCAATTAAAATGACACTTCACTGTGTCTCAAGCTTCCCCAGGTAAGCTGTGTTTTTTTAATATAAAGATTATTTCTCTGTAAAACTTTTCTAACAAAAAATTATGCATAATTAGACGTGTAGAACAAAACATATATTTTTAGTCTTCTTAGACTTCGGGAGAGGTTTGGCACCAAAGCAGAGATACAGTCCTGATTCTGGAGCTAAACATTGAATTTAATATGTGCATATATGCTTGTGTTCAACATAAGGTGCTCCAGACACTAAAAAGAGTGTTAGCTTTTACAATTACAAAGATCTTTTAAATAACACCATATTCCCTGCCCTTCCAACAGGCCTATCTGTTATTGTGAGACTCATGCAGCTGAAGCTCCGTTGCAACATTGGACTTCTGTGTTTGTAAAGATTGAGGGCTTAGGAGGGTGGAAACCACAAAAAGAAGAGGAGCTCTGGCTGTAATGTCCAGCTGGACACAGCAACGTGAGCCTGTTTGTGCTCTTCCATCCCTGAGCTCAACCTTCACCTAAGGACACCGTTTGCCAAGGGAACAACACACATTTCAAACCCAGCTGCTCTGGCAAATTGATGCTAAATTGGCACCAGTGTCTGCTGGTCAGAAATCAATAACTACATACAAACATCTTTAAATGCTATGCCTTGCTGAAACACCTTTTCTTGGGAATGGTTCCAGTAAGCAGTAAGGAGGCAAAATTCTCCAAACCTCTCTGCCAGTGTCCTGAGCCAACCTCTCGGCCCTGCCTCAAAAACAGTCCTTAAAATAACACCTATACTCTTCACTACTATATCTCAAACTGCTCTACAAAAGAAGTCTGCTAAAATATCTGTGTTTTTACATGAGGAGAGTGAGACTGAAGCACTTCAAATGATAACATTCCCATATTTACACAGGGAAGAAGTGGCAGACTTGGCAAAGAGGTCCTAAGCCTTTAAAGTTCAAACCCACTGACTTTTCAAGCACATTTCTTCCCATTTTGAACACTTCTGGCATGTGTTCAAGCTAGTGAAACAAGCTCCCTCTCCTTTGTAATCATCAGCTTCTCATAAACCAGACAGTAACAATAGATATTACTTCATTAAAAAGTTTTAATGAAAAAATGTGTTTGCTTTTATTTGAAAATTATAAAATGTGAACAAATTTTTCTTTCAAACTGTTGCTAAACAAATTATTATTGGCTTCCTGTGCTCATCAACACCAAAGTCTCACACATTCCAGACATATCCTGAGTAAAAATGTTGCCTTCTTATTTTACTATTGCTCTTTTAGGAGAGCAGAGATACTGTATGGAGAACCACTGCTCCACTGTGGTATGTACAAGCTGGCAATGCCATTTTAGATATGAAACTATTAACAACAGGTGCTTCCACACACATGGGAGTACGTACACATGCAAATCGATACCTCAAGCTATACATTCCAGACATGGCTCATGCAACCTGCACCCATTCCTGCCTTAAAGTTTCTTCCACTAGTTTATAAACCTATGTTGTCCTTAATGGAACGAAATGACAGGAACAAGCAGTTTCTTTGACACCAAAGTGCGAAAGATAAAAATCCAGTATTATCTCTGGTCAGTAATAATCCTTCAGTCAAATTGGTATCCAGACTCACTCTTTTGAATTTCACCATTAAAGAGTTACTCTGAGCAGAAACAATAGTGACTCCTTCCCCAGACCACTGACTCCACCAAAAAAATCACCAATAAATGAGTTTTTGAGACAATTTGATATGAGAATATTTCAGCTTCAGGAGAAAAGAGCAAATTAATTTGGAATTATCACTAAACTTTCTATAATCATGTCCATCATTTCCGAAGTCACCAACTACAAAAAACATGCAAAAGCAAAATATAAAATCTCCACAATTTCATTGTAGCATCACTTTCACCATTTTGAGGTAGAAGGAAGTCAAATGTATCATGTAGTCCAGGGAAGTACTATGCTTTATTTATCAGGATTAATGCTATTCATATTCATTTGTGTTTTTTCAGGTAGACTGACTTTAAATTAGAAACAATAGCTCATTAACTATTAAAATATTATTATGACATATGTAAAACTATTGCATTTTAAAGCTATGTTGAACTCATTGTGTAAGCTCCTAATATATACTAAACACAGCTCACCAAAGGTTAGGTGGGCTTACACTCTGTTCTTACCATAAATCACCATTCACTCAGTTTTCACTAAGACCTTTGGACTATGTCCTTCCTTCCTTTGCAAATGAATGTGATAATTTTACATCTATCATCTGAGGATTCCTTTCCAGTTGGGTCCACATAGCTCATGTTCTTCCACAGTGCAATACTGCATTTAGTCTTGGCTTTTGGAGAGTATCAACTGGATAACAGGAACTATACTTTTTTGCCCTGGGAAGAAAGGATTTATGGTACCTTTCTGTTTTTAACTAACTCTTCTCTTGAAAAGCCAGCAGACACAAGGAGGTGAAAGGGTCTCACCCACAATGTCCTTTGAGCAGACAGTATGTGTTGGGTTTTCTACTCACTCTCCAACGCCTCTGCAAATTTAGATCTCCTTGTTGCATCACTCTCCAGCTTTCCTCTCATGACACCCCTGCCTGCTTTTGTGTGCCATTTCCAAGCCAGGCTGCAATGCTGTACAAACAACTTAGGGAGGCAGGCTGGAATGAGCAGGGGACAAGGCTGGCAACAGGCTTAAGGCAAAAAGGCCAGGCCAGGATGGAAGGATGATGACAAGACTCCAGCACTAAGGTCGTGCAGGAGCAGAAGGAGCACATGGCTGCAGGGTGCTCTGGGGATGGGTATTCCAGGGACATGACATCACATAATGTCATGCAGCTGAAAGGTGGCATGTCCATTTAGCAGCTCCCTGCAGACCTCTGCTCTGTCTGTCTGTCTTCGACCGTGGCTCTCGCCCCATCCCCTGGCCTTGGCTCTGCTCCCAAGCACTCTGTCCACTCTCAGCTGGCTCTGCTACTTCTCAGCTTCATCCCACAGCTGGACCCCACCCTCCCCCTCACTCCCTTCCTCCCAGGCTGCATTCACTTCTCGGCACCCAAGGATCTCAGCCTCCTGTTTGCATCAGCACTCTCCAGGTTTTTTCCCCCGGACAGGTTGCTCTTTTCCTCCTCCCTCCACTGGTGATCTGACAGATTTCCACCATGGGAGGCCATAGGTGTATTTCCTGTGGGGTGCTGTGCCTGAGGGTCAGCATGGAAGAGCAAAGCACAAGCCTGAGAGACCTGAATGCACCAACAGTGAGCAAATGTTACCCTGCTTTTTTCCACATTTGAAATTGGCTGTCCAAGGACTGCTAAACAACAGGCATGCAACACCCTCTTTCACCAAAACAATTTCAATTCTAGTGAAATAAGTCTTAAGACTCTCTCCAGGCACAAGAGGGAAAATGCCACGTTTGCAATGAAAAGGACAGCACGAACGAAAGACCATCCACCCCTTCAAGGAGGAAGGTTGCCCAGTCGAGCCAAGAACAGGAACCAGGGCTCTGCTGTAATCCCACTGCCATCTCTTTTATTTGTGATTTGTACCCCTGTTTCTGCAGCTTCCCCAGCTGCAGATGGCAATGCTCTCCGACACCAGCGCCCGCAGACAACAAGTCTTCTGTAGCTATATTTAGCAAAGCCACACTGGAGTGTAAGTTCATTCGACTATGCTCATCACAACTGCTACTGTTTGCATTAGACCCTGGGTTTTCTTTGAAAATTTACTGGGTTTTCCTCTTTCCTTCAAAAGTGCTGGATTTGTGCCTTGTTAAAAGACAGTGGTGTAAAGCTGGGGCAGGCGGGTCAGAGCAATGTAACTACAGCACAAACCCATCAGGAGCAGGAAAGGAACGTCAGGTGATAGAGAGCCACTGGGGATACTCCACATTGGGCAAGACACTTTGAGGAGCAAGAAATGCCTGTAAATGTTGAAGTCATTCCCATGATCCTATCCCCTTTCCAGGCCTCTCCATGAGTCAGCTCTATCCATTTATATGTCATGTCCTACACTGAATCACACCTTAAAATGAAAAGGAAAAGGCACATTTTGTAATTGGCAAATTATTGACTTCTTAGTGTTTTGTTGAAGGGAAGGTTATTAAATGTGAAAATATTTCCACATGAAAATATCAGTGCATTTCCACCCCTCTTTAAAGCATTTGCATTTTCAAAGCTGAGAGTGGTTAGAAACACTGGTACCACAAAAAAATAAGGTGCTCTGCTGCTTTCATGAAAGTAAAATTCTTGAAGCTGATATAGTACAGAAGTTTCATTTTCAACTGAACTACCTATCAGCTGATCTATTATCACTTCTGGAAACAAACATGTCCAGTACTGAAGAACTGCTACCATGATATATGAAGTAAATTCATTCAAAATTATTGGATTATACAGGGGAGGGAAAAAAAACCCCAAAGCCCAATACAAGCTAAATTTCACCACATCTTTCTTCTTTCCTGTAAGGTCCCAAAAATTCTTACTGATCTCAGCCTTTTGCGACACAGCATAGGTAAAAAGCTCACAAAACCAGGGACCAAAATCACCTTGTTTAGTGCAGTGAAAACTCAGTTTTATACTCCCTGATCTCAAAGGCTGACTGATGCTGCTGTTTTCAGTACACATACATGTTTTTAAAATGAAATTTCAGGTTGGGACTTCGAATTAGTTTAAGGCATTTATGTAAAAATCCACCACGGGAAATAATGTAAACAGTAACTCCTCTCAAGCACAGACTAACACAGAGCTTGCCGGTGTCTTTCCTTTGCCCATGATTTTCTGCCCTCTAAAGATTCAATTTTCTGTACGACTTGTTTATTGCTGATGACTCAAATTCAGTGTCAGCATCTTGGCAAGAGGGATTTGAATGAAACAAAGCTCCTCATAAAGAGAACTGTGAGTCATTTACTTCTCCCACTCATGATGCAGACAGTCTCCCTGTCTGGTTTCCCAAAAATATGCCGAGACAAAAGATTTCATTTTGGAGGGTGCAAGTACAGAGATACCAAAACTCCACAAATACATCTCATGTAACACGTACAAGAACACAAAAATATATATCAGGAGTAATTTTCTTTTCCAATGTCTTTTAAAAATGATGTTTAACCACGGCAGCAGCTTATAAAACTGCTCAGAAGTAGGATGGAGAAATAAATGGCAAACTATGGCAGTGGGCAGAAAAATTAATGGGATCCCATACTTTCACTGCAACCAGTGCCATAAATTACAGAACTGCTCAAGTGCCTTTAAGGAGATTATGCTGTAGCTTAAAGGTTTCAATGACAATTTTACCCACCTATATTTGATTTCCTTTTTTCCCCCCAAGGATACATTTTGTTCCTGCTTGTTGCAAGTAAAGAAGAAAATGGCTGAGTTTCAGTGAAAGATAAGGAAGAATGATCGATGTGTACTTAAAATGTGAAGCTTCTAATTTTTCCTAAAGAGGGTTCTAATTCAGGAGAAAATATTTAAACAGATTATGCTATTAACAGAGATGGTAAACTATTTTAAAAGGGCTGAAATGAGAGATTCAAGGTCTTCCAAATTTTGAAAGTATTCCTGTTCAAAATTAATAATTCGTTCCCATTCATTTGCTAGAGAAATTAAGTATCTGGTGCATAACCTGCCAAGTGCTTAGTTTTAATTCAAACTCTACTGTTTTAAAGAAGTGTGTGAGCAGCAAATAATTTTATATAGAAGCCATTTTTTAGTATCTTCACCTTGAATCCCAGAAGACCCCTTAATGAGTTTCCTCACTTACTTTCTGGTCCCAAAGTCTTCAGCACATTTTTCCAATAGCCAAAATACTCCTGGGCTTCAAAAGAAAGAAAAAAAAAGGGGGAGGGACCCCACATGGAACCCCGAAACACCTAATTTAAGGCAATTAAAACAATCCCAGGGATTTTGTGACTCAGACTTTCTCGGGGCTGGCCGGGCTGGGAACAGCAGTGTCTGCCAGCGGCGTGGCACCGGGCCAGGAGCTGGGCGAGCTGCCGGAGACCCCGTGCCTTTGAAGCCGGGGAACTGTGTGGTCCTCGGGCATCCCAGAGCTCCCTCGGAACGGGGAATTTGCGCGGCACTACTTTTATGGCCTGGATTATTGTAAAGTAAACAGAGGCTTGTTGAACAGTGAAGGTTTCCATTCTCAGTGTCAAGGGTTTATTTCATTATTTAAAGCTTTAATGAACACTTTATATAATGAAAGCAATCCTTGCCATTTTTGGAATTTTATGACTGTTAGGACCCTTCATAATTTTGTTTTCCTTCCTTTATTGCTTTATAAGGCTTATGGGGCACCTTTGAAGTGTATATCCTTTCTGCAGCTGCTGGAAGCTCATCTTTCATCTCTCCACTGGCTTTCCTGTTGCCTATGAGGCATTTGCCTGTTCTAGATATTCTCCCTGTCTCTAACGCAAACGGTGCAGAGTCAGATCTTGCTCAAGATAAAAATAAAATACAATTCTGAAAAGTATGCCTAAGGAAACATTCCTGATAAATGTTATTTAATAGGCAGGCTTTATATTTCAAGTTAGAAATGTTCCCTACAGAAAGATAATTACAGCAGTAATTCCACTTATCATTATTTAGAATTTGCAGTTCAGAGCAAATCAGCCATTTCCATAAATGCTGCGCTGTGTACTGCAAATTTGTGTCCCGATTTTTTCCCAGCCCTGAAAATGCCTTGTAAAAAAAAAAATACAGCAGGAGGAGGAGGAGGAATCCTAAAGGAGAAACATATAATAGCTGTATGAAACAAAATAGAGAATACATATCCAAACAAGTCTGTGTGCACATTTGCTCCTCTGGGTAGAAAAATATGTTCAAGGCTTTTCACAAGGAAAAATCTGCAATATCTAAGTAAAACGGTAAAATTCGTTAATAGTGAAATTTCGTAGTTTTGCTACTTCTCTAGGAAGTAGCCTACGAAAATAATTCTCCTGCTCGCAACCTTGTGCTTTTAACCATCTTTTCACTACTTTTGACATTACTAAGTTTGCAAAAAAGTGCAAATGGGTGAATCTTCTTGGAAGAGAACACAAATCTTCCAAAAATCAACAGACTTCTAAATCTTTCATCCATAATTTTGCTCCCAGTACATTGATGCAGCACAGTACGACTGCAGATCTCTTCCCAAATTTCAACTAAGAACAGAAATCTGGAAGTCCTGTTTTCATATGCTGAAAAAAAAATAAAAGAACTGGTTTTACCTGATATATTGCAGCATTCTCCCTATTGACTTGGGTTCACTATAAAGCTTTTGTATTTGGTATTAGTTATGCTAGTCGATAATAGAACTGATTATATCTAAAATATCTAAAATAATGTTATTTTACCCTAATGTGGGTTAAAGACATGACGTTGATTTTAAAAATAGGTATTTAGAGCAGTTGTACTGTAGTATTAGAATGCCAAAATGTCCAAATCTCCTCCCACAGTTTTTGTAAAAATAGAACCTCTTCTGGGGAAAAACACCAAAAAACCTCTTCATGCAAATGCAAATTTCCACATACTTTGACAGCTGGATGCAAAGAGAGAAAAGCACAGATATCTTAACTACCACGGGAAAACTAAAGCAGGAATATTCGCTTTTTAAAACAATTTGAAGACCACTAATGGTTGTGGAAGAATATTGAGGAGTTTTAAGTAGTTGTGAACAGGGACTGGAATTACCATGACAACTATGCTGAGTGACCATAATGTCTTTAAAAATGTATCACTTGGGAGATCATTGAGCTCAATAATCTGGTCTACAATTTTAATGCACCATGTTTTGCTACATGACACATACGACTTTCAAGAACTAAAAAAAAAAAAAGATTTATGAAGGGAACATAAATATCTTCCATGGCAATATTCACTTTTTTTTTTCCTGAAATGATGGTGCTTAGTTTACTAAGGTCAGTAAATAAGATATTTCCTGTACTATCACAAACTTTGTTGCAAGCAAGGATCATAAATGCCTAGTGCTCATAAAAGCCTGATACATCCAACATCTGCTTTCCTACTCCCAAGAGTTGAGAACCAAGTCTCTCATAAGCTCAAAGTGCCCAAGGGTAATTAATGTGAACAATGAAATGCTCAAGGAAGCCTCCAGACATCTCCAAGTTCTGATAAGCAATTCTCCCAAAAACCTAACCCACATTCCTGCTGCCTGCATTCCAGTCCCCAGTAACTCCAGTTCTTTTTCAAGCTTTCCAACAAGAGTAAAATAATTTGTTTCCTTCAAAAAAATCCCCCAAAATTATAGAAACACATTCATTTTAAAAGCAACCAAAAGGTAACAATCTCCTCAGACACACAGCCCAACAACCTGTTGGGTAAGAACAGCAGATCAGAGAGAACACCCTTGCTCTGAGTGATAAGCACTCTAGCAACAACATTGAATAGTTACTCACATCCTCTCTGCCTCAGCAGATTTTTAACTATTTTGTGCAAAATAAAACTACCTCATTCCGAGTTTGCTTCTTAGAATTAAAAGACAGCCATCAACGGTTTTACCTAAGAGGTGAGATGTTGTTTCAAATCTTGAGGAGAAAGGAATCTTAGTTTTATTATAAGCACATACGGGCACTTACATGTGCCCTTATACATGAAGGCATCTTCACCAGTTTTATTTTGTGAGACAGGCTGGACATGGTACAAAGCATAAAGTCGCGTAAATTTGGAAAACCCCACACCTCTTTCCACAGTATTTCTTCTTGGTTTTCAATTACTTTCTTGCTATGATGGCTGTGATGGACTCTTACGTTATTTCACCTGGGAACACAGGTTTGACTAAGCAGAAGAGCACTTACAACTTAGACAAAGCAGGAGGTTGCATTCAGGTACATTTTATCAATCTAATCAACATCCTCTGACACACATTCCAAAGTCCAAATAATCCTAAGCAGGTGCAATATTGTGTTACTCTTGTTCTACCTCTGTAGCGGGTTGGGTTTGTAACCGGGCAGAAACACCAATTTAGTGTAGTGGTTTGGCCCAAAATACTCATTACTGTTTATCTTCTGTGAGATAAGAATTAGGAGAAACTCAAAGCAGGCACCAATCTTGAAAGAATATAAAGAAGTTTATTAACAGACCTAAAAGAAGGAAAAAAATCACACCACACCTTCAGAACTCTTCTCCTCCCCCCACCTTCCTCCCTTCTCCAAGTGACAATGTAAAAAGACAACCCTTAAGATGTTCAGTCTGTTTACCACTTCCATAATAACCTTGTTCAGTCCATTTAGGAAGAGGAGTGTCTCTTGTCCATGCTATGAACACCTTATCACAACGAGACAGCCGCCCACTTCCAAATAACTTTGTTCAGTCCATTTAGGAAGAGGAGTCTCTCTGCTCGCATGTGAGTCCCTTCCCCCAACTTGCAGCTTTCCCACAACTGCTTTCGAGGGTCCACTCTTGAAGGCTTTTTTGGGGTACAATTTTAAGGTTGCGCTGTTCAGAAACAAAAGTTCTCTTCACCCATCTCTGGGAGCATTTCATCTCAAAGAACAGAGGCCCTTCTCCTTCCCTGGGAGCAAAGGGTCTCCCTCATCTTCGTCTTTAGGACTATCTCTGGGAGCATCTCTAGGAACTGAGGTTTTCCCCTTTCCCACTTGGAGCAAAAGTCCTCATCGCTTCCATCTCTCCCTGTTCAAACTTCTCATGAAATTACAGCTGCGTCAGCATCTGCCTATCTCAGCACAGGTGCTGAGATCACAAGTACAAGTTGAACACTCCACCCCCCCATATCTTCATGAAATTACAACGGGTACTCTGATACATCATAGCTTTACAAAAGAATTTCAGCTTTAAGCATCTCCTCTTTCACTTCCCTCAGGTTTTCAGCTCTTCACAGCACTAAAAGGGTTAATCTCACCCAGGCGTTGCAGCTGGAATGAAGCTTATCGCTGTTGGTAACATGATCTTTGCTGGACAGCGGTGCAGCTTTCAGCTGAATCTTGGCTGCAGTGGAGAGGGGGAGCCGAGCCACTCTGGCTGCTCACAGCAGGGCTGTGGGGGGGTTCCGCAGGTGGAACAGGGCCCATTGGCTTCAGGATGGCCGTGGCCCAGCCCGGCCTGGCCCAAGCAGGGCCTGGGCCGGGCCCGCTGGCCCCCGTACAGGGCCTGCAGCCACCTGTCCCAGCAGCGGAAACGAGACAGAGAGGCTCTGCCTCGGAGTTTCCGATTCTTAAGTGTGCATCACAGAGGCGGTCACAATTTTAAGTGGCTTAAAGAATTGTCCATATTCAAACTGGCCAGCTGATAGGTTCTGTCAGGTCACAGAGGAAGCTGTAAGCACCCCTTAGCAAGAACATCACTTCCGGGCCTATGCTTGCTAACCCATGACAACCTCTCACACAGTTGAAAAGTAACTGATATTACTGCAAGACACAGAAAACACCACACTCAGGAATTTCTGAACTGTAATACCACAACACATAAATACTGACGCTGTCTTTCCAAGGAAACTGGTTCATCATTTTGTGCCTCAGTATTTCACTTTAGCACATGAGGCACCAGCCCCAAAGCAGACCATCTGTATTTTACTTCTGTCCCACTGAAGGTCAGTGGTGAACTGCTGACTGGTGAGACAGACCACAGAGGCTGCTTGGGGAGCAAACAGAGCAATCTGGAAGGGATGCCTTCCCTGAAGAAGCATTGTGGAGAGAAGAACTATGGTTTTATTCATAAACCTCACTGCTCACTTCCACTTGAGGAAGAAGTGACCTCCCATTTTACCAACCTTATCCTTCAGGAGGTCTTAAAAGGTGTCAGACAAATACATGGGAACGCCTGGGTCACTGAGCCCTGTGTACTGCAGCAGAGCTTGTCAAATGCTCTCAGGAAGAATTGAGTCTCATCTGGAACTAAATTCAGCTGTACTCTTTTTTTTTTTAATTCAAGCTGCTATAGCATCCTCTTTACCATTCTGAGGGAATGTTTTTCACTGATCTCGATCTTTTCTACTTGAAATAGTTATTTTCTATTTAATCCTGGCTTTATACTACTGGCTTTCCTGGTTCCTTGGTAGACAAACTTCATTTGTCTAAAAAAAGTGAACTACCCCAAAAAACCAAGAGATCAGCCAGTTTTGCAAAACTTACCTTATCAAAGATAATTCAGGTTGTGTTTTATCAAGTTTAAATTTACCTCCCTGTATTTAATTTTTGCTTTTAGCATTCCAGTGCTGATATTACCTAGTTGCCTATTTCAGCAAATTTTTCTTCCACTGTTATTAATATATAATAATCACTACACAAACAGTTTCTAAAAAGACAAAGGCTTCCCAAACTGCACAGTTCCTGGAAGTATTTATTTTCCTGCTAACATGAAAAAACTAAACACTCATTTCTATTAATACGCAGTTCAAAGAAAACCCAGTTCAGATTTTTAACCAAATCTGGGCCTGAAAACTAAGGAAAATGTATGCAGAGCAAAATGATCTACCTATCCTAGTGATGCAGAGTAAATTAAATCTGCCTCTGGTCTCAAGAAATCAGAAAAATTAATCCTTTTTTTACAGCCTGCAAATGCAATTTAGGCTGATATGTTAAAATACATTTTGTTGACAGTCTGTTTGATCCAACAGCCAGATATGACAAAACAAGCAGCTATTTAAAGGCCTTTGCAATACATGAACTGCAATTCATGTTAATAAGATGCCCAGATCACTTCATCTTTTCTACATAAAAAACTACATTTGAAAACGGTCACTAGTGTATTTCCACATGAACCAGAGCACTAAAATTCCACTTTTAAAAGAAATAACCTAAAATGCATTCATGTCATTTTCCCACTCCGTTCCACAAGGACCTCAAACAGCAAGATAAATTAACATCATTTGATTACTCAACTCAATTCCAAGCATTTTACTAAAGGAACAGAAAAGCCCAAAAGCAGCTCGTTGTTCTCCTGTTATGTGGGCAAAGTGTTTATGAAGCACTGGAAATATGCATCCTTTGACTCAAGGACTCCTATTACCCAAAGGCTGACTCAGATCCTACTCTCTTAAGCCTGCAAAACAACTTGAAAGGAAAAAGAGTTGCATACCTTCAATTACCTCAAGACACAATCGATGTCCCTGTTCTCCACAAGTTTCACAATATTTGACAATTCCATTTTTTTCCCTGCTGTTGTTCACCTCTAAAGGCTCCTAAAGGTCTGTAACATTATTACAGACCTAATGTGACAGCACATACTGATGTTGGCACAAAGCAGCTGCTCTCATAGGAGGCATTACCCTCCAGAGCCTGTGAAATATGGCACTCGGAAATCTGCAAGCCTCTGCTAGGTCCAGGGCACACACTTCCCTGCAGCTGGAAAATCAGATCTTCATACTCTCATTCTTCTTTTTCTCCGTTTCTAGCTTACAACTTCTCCTGATCAAGATATGGAAATTTGCTGTGGTAAGCCAGATGTGCAAACATTTTCTTTTTTTCCTCAGTTCTGAGTTCACAATTTATTTCATACGTTAATGAGGTTATTCTGTGATTTCTGTAGCTTTTTCCCTCAGATTTCAAAAAATAATAAAGTATTTCAACCCAAAAAAAGCCACTAATTTCACATCCTTGTCACATTATTTCCTGCAATACAGAGTACTTTTCAAAAAAAGTTGGAATTAAATCATAGCCATACTTACTAAAATAAAAGCAAGCAAAATTTTACTGAGTAGTGTTCATTTTCACCTGTGCTAGAAGCCAAAACCAGCACTGCCTTTCTAACAAGCAGGCGTTTGCAAAGGCCATTTCCCACAATGACAAGTTTCAGCACTTGAGTTTGGCTTTCACGGACAGGGCTGGTGGTTTACAAGTTTTTGAGAAAGCCCATGAATGTCTGTATCAATATGTCAAAATATACTCTTCTGCTCTTGTTCTCCAATTGTCATGCAGTGAAAAGTAGCTAATTATTATCACAAATATTTGTTAATTCGCTGGTTTGCAGGAATTCCCCTTGTGGCTTATTCATTTTGTGGATCCACAGGTAAATTGGCAAACATGCCAGCCTGAGGACCAAAGCAACACCAATAACACACCTTACAAAACCCAGAACTCCATTTGCTTTTACATTTATAATACAGCTATACTTTAGAAGTGCCAATAAAGATTACTTAACATGCAGAAAACCAACAAGAGACTTGATTTAATAATCTGTTATTAAGTCCTAGCTGGGAAATAGAACTAGCAGAGCCTGGGAAGGCGGCCATCTTTTAAGAAACTAAGAAATCAAGAATCAAGGTAGGATTTACACACTCTTATAAATACCCACAAAACACTGAATTTTCAGCATAATTCAGACAGCACATCCACATAGATTGCTTTGGACAGAAATGCATGTGACCAGCTATCAGCCTTTGGCCTTGTACTGCCGTCCAAGATCCTCAGTCCTGCAGTTGTGTCCTCAGGCACTTGTTTGGCCCACAAATGCTGCTGACCCGACTGCCCCATGTGAGTGGACAACTGTCCACTTAAACCTGACAAAACCACAGATGAAGTATCTGCTTAAGGTACACCATTGCTTACTGTCCTACACAAGCAGATCCACACATCCAAACAGACCCCTGGCTGTAAATCCACACGGGCAGAGGAATACATCATTCAGAGCAGCTGCTGGACCAGGTGATGCTTAAGATGTAACTGGATAAACCTGAAAGACTAGGCATAAACCTCGCATTATTTTTTTTCTGCTTATTTCTTACCCAGACTTGCTATTTTCCTCATTCCTCTCTTCTTTCCAGTGGGCTCTGATGCTGTAAGGCTGTGCCAGAATCCCATCTTCAATGATCTTTATTCTTATCTACATTCTTTTCTGCCTTGCAAACAACCAGCTGCTCAGCTCTGCTTCACAGGTGTCCACATCTTGGTGTCCACACACTACCTGAGCACTGGCTGGCCTCACTCAGACCCGCAGTTGTACTGAAGCAGCATTGCAGAGGTCTTCAATCACTCCCTTGCTGTTTAATGTTCACAAGGTTTATAACCTTTTTTAAATTTACATTTATTAATCATCTGCAATCTCAGGTATTGCTCATCCTAACGTCCTCCTGGATCAGCTGAGTCCAGCTAAGGCTTTCCACAGCCAAGGCTGACACCAGACCTCGCAACTGCTCCCCTCTGCACACAGTTTGGAAGTTTCACTGCCCGGCCCCACAGGAATTCCTCATTATTTCCATATGATGCAATCACTACTGTATGACTTCCTACCATGGTAGCACTGCAAAGATGACCTCCCCATCTGAACATCTCAGTTTTCACTGCAATCTTCCTTTTTGTAATTCAAACAAGAACAGCATAACCAGAATCAGATGCTTTCATTAACTAAAGGTGATCCCCACCACAGTTACATAATTAAAACAGTGAGTGGCATCTGAAAACCTGTACATTTAAGATGGAAAGACGCATCATCTTTGTGTCTTCCTGACGGCAACTAAGGTTTCTGCCACTTTTCTAATAATGTCATGCTTTGGATGTCTGAAGACATTAATTTTCATGGATGGAAAAGTGTAAGAAACACAGGAACAATCACATTGGATCCCATTCAGTGTCAAAAACGGAGGAATGGATCCCTTCCAATGCTCTTTCATGTCTCTCAGCACATACAGTTACTTACAGGACACAGTAAGGCAAAAAGTTTCAAAGATAAAATATAAATAATCTACCCTTCTCACAGTGTCATTATATCAAAAGCTATTAAGAGATTCACCTAAAACTCAGAGGACAGCATTGCAAAAACCACTGCCACAGCTCAGAGTAGCTTTTGCCTCCCTGGGAAAACTGGAATCCAGTTTCGAATCTTGGTGAAATCTTCGAATCTTCAGTGAGTTTCAATGACGAATTAATTCCACAATGTAATTACAGTCAGTGTCAATTTGCCAACTTTTAAGTTATTTAAATATCCCCCTACCCTCTGCCATGAAAAGTTCATGACATACCTTCTCTGCAGCATTCATTATTTGACACACTTTGTCAGTTCCTCCTTGCAAGATAATTATTTCCAGATTTTCAAGACTCTTTAGATACAGGTTTTTTCCATGCTGTTCATCAGTCTCACCCTGCTACCACAGCCACAGGTCAGTTCCCCTGTGGGCAACGCAAGGCAGTGGGTAGTGAAGGGAGAAACACTTGGATCGTGCTCCAGCTTGGGGTTTCCCAGTGCTCCCAGTCTGTGGCTCCCAGCTGCCAGTCCTGTGCAGCACTGCCCAGGTACCCCAACTACCGACACCCATGTTCACATCTCTCTCCCAACCCAACTGTTTCCATCTTGAAAACTCTGAACACACACCTTTATCCCAGAGTCAGTTTTTACAACCTCTTATCAGCTCCGAAACGTAGAGATTAGCTATGTTAAACTAAGGAAACTTGACAGATCTGCTTTTATAGTAAGGTGGTCCAAGGTCAGAGGTTTAAAAGGAAAATAAAAAGCCATATATCCCATGCAGAACATGTTTGGAGTACTTCATACATTTAAAAAAAAAAAAAAAGTATCAATAATTTCTATATTGCTAAAAGCTTTCCTTATAATGCTTGCAATTTCAGTACCATCAATCATTATGTCATCATTAGGACTGAGTTTTTCTGTTGGATTCTCTTCCAAATCTTTCAAAAAGAAAAATACCATCATATGTATCACACTCTTACTAACCCCTTCCCTACAACTTCTCTCCAGAAAGTGGTTAAGGTAGTGGCTAGTGTATAAATATTTCTAAATACATTAGTGGCTTGTGATTTTAAACCTGATATACACATAAAATTTCCTTTTCCTTATTTCTTTGAAATTATATATATACACACATATATAAAATAAAAAATATAAGCAACTGAGACTAGAGAATCAAGAGCTGAAACTAGAGAAAGTAGCAGTCCAAACCTCACCAACAGCACATCTTCTCCCCAGTGACTACCAAATTGCTTTTTGTTTAGGAAGGTGGAAGAAACAATCCTGGGACAGTTTCCTTTTAAATCTAAAAAGCAATGCAGTCAAGCCTCTATACCCAAAAGATTTGCTGATTTCTTTAGACATGGCTACTCCTACACAAGTGTTCTCCATGAATACAGGATTACTGTCAAAAAATCAAATGCAAATGTTGCATCAACGAGCACCAATGTGAAATTAGTACCCATCCCAGTAACCTGGAGGAATAAAGTCCTTCCTTTTTCAACTTGCGTTTGCACTGGTGTTTAAGCACATGCCTTATGTAAAGGTATCTGAGACTTCTTCTGCACAAAATTATGATACAACATAAAACCACTAACTCTTTGGGCTCGTAAATTCTGCAAGGGCTCGAAATACAAGAGCATACTAAATATGTAACCTGGATTCTGATTATAGGTAGTCTGCCGGTATGTCCAGGTAAGACTGGCCCACGCCCTTAAAAATCCAGGCAAATTCAGGAGTAGCTCTGCAGGTATCTTTGCGTACTAGAGGGCCACTGTTGGTAATGGTTGAATAAGGGAAGGAACACAGACAACTAGGATGCAAGTAAAAATTTTTTTTAAATATATATTGACTACGGTGTTTTTCTTAGGTTAAGCTCCCATTTGCCAAAAGAGCTCCTGTAAGGCTAACAGCTCCTAGGAACAAACACTGAAATGTCTTTCTTTTAAATTACATTAATTTACAAAACCAACTACTTCTGATCCAGAAACCATCAATGTGTAGTCCTGACCTGTTCTGTAGTTTCAGGTGCACTATCAGAGCATATTAGGACACACAGAGCCTGGAACAGCACTTTTTTCTGCAGCTTCTAAGTACCACTGGAATATAAGTAATGTGTAATAACAAGCAGTGCATTTGTACCTCCACGACGAATAAACACTTGCCCTGAGTTTTATACATCAGGCTATGTATACATTTTTACACTTTAACCTCCGCAAGCTGTATGTCAAACAGCCCCTTCAAAAATCACAAGTTTTTGCAAAGTCAGGCACTGCATAATGGCTTATTTCAGAAGTTACACTCTGTATACATATGTATGAAGAAATTACAGGAAAAAAAAGCAGCTCAGCTTGTTTGTCTTTTGGTCACCTAATCAAGAGGGTGATTGGATTCACTTTTACCGTATCAATGAAGTCACTGGAGAGCAATCACAACTCTTTTTCCATGTGACAGATGAATGACCTTTGCCATGGCCTCAGTGAAAGACAAGCCCATGTTTTGTCCAGGTACACCAAGGCCACAGTTCCCTTCTGCTTGCACATGTAGGGAATATCAGATGTACTGCAGCAGGGCTTGCTCTCTTTCCTCTCTCGCAGCATATCAAGGCGCTTATTTAATTTCTCTCATAGGAGACCAGGAGGACACCAGCCAGGAAAAGATGTAAGATATTAAGGATGCTTGCTATGCACGATCAGAAGGGGATACACAAAGTATCCTTTATTTCCCAAGGGAAATCACTGCCCTGCTGCAGCCAAAGTATTTAACACTACAACTGAAGATTGCAGAGTGGGACACAGACCTTGACTTACGTACATAAACCCCACACATGCCTCCCTAAAATTCAGTTCAGCAATTTTGTTTGCCAAAGAGTATCACAGATTTGTCTGAAGCTCACTACTGCCTTTTCTCCTCCAAACCAGTGTCATTTTGTGAATTCTCTTTCCCATCAGGGTCAATTCAATGCACTTTATTCAGGACTATACCACCCACAACTTTACAGTCCTCTCTTCTCAGCCTTATCTCTTTGTCCTACAGAAAATGGCACTGTCTGCTTTTATTTAAGAGTTTGCCAAGTCACTGATGGAGCCTCCATGGGTCCCAGAGATGTTATTACTATGGTTTACAGAGGATTTACACAACCAAACTTGCAGGCAGCCACTGCTTTCAACCACGAGGTTTCCACACAGAGCTGAACCTCAGCGACCTGAGTGCTTGTGACCCTTTCTCCCCTTCATCTCCCCCCGAAAGCAGGAACCTTGGCAGTTCTCTCTCCTCACACAGCAAATGATGGGCATTGCTAATACACTGATGGATCTTCAGCAATGGATTCAGTAATGGATTCACCAGGTTCTGCTCCCACCAAGAGTGTTTGCACAGTTTCCAGAAAATCTCATCAGTAAATCTTAGGAAGACTTTCAGGTAAGCAATCTACTTACTTATCTGGCTACACCCCCCAACACAGGACCAACAGAATCCGATAAAACTTGGGATGCAGCCTCCAGCAAAGCTATGGGCTGCACTGGGTATCTAAAAAGAGTTGAAAATAATAGGATATATATTCATTTTATATTTATCTTAAATAATAAATAAGTACATGAATATATAATCAATTAATACCTTACTTATAATAACTGGAAATTAGTAAAACAGTAATGGAAAGTCTGAGGTACAGCTGTCAAGACATTGAGAAAGCCTAAAATATAGAGCCATAGTAAACTTAAAAATTGAACAAAACTACCTTGTGCTCTAGAATAGGGAGGGAAGAGGGACAGGGGGAACCCAGATATAACCTTGGCACCCAAATGGCATATGGACTACCTACAGCTCCTCTTTTTAGCCTCTACCTGTTCTCTTTCAGCTACAGGCAGATAACCTTCAGCCTACTCCTGCTGTACCCTAGGCCCTGCTGAAACATGCAACCACAGAATCACAGAGTATCCTAAATGGGAAAGGACCCACCAGGATCATTGAGTCCAACTCACAGCCCTGCACAGGACATCCCAGGAGTCACACCCTGTGCCTGAGAACATTGTCCAAACACTTTGTGAACTCTGTCACCTTGGTGCTGTGACCACTGCCCTCGGGAGCCTGTTCCAGTGCCCAACCAGAGGAAGGACCTTTTTCTAATATCCAACCTAAACCTTCCCTGACACAGCTTCAGGCCATTCCCTTGGGTCCTGTCAGTGGTCAGCACACAGCAGAGATCATAGTCTGTTCCTCCTCTGCCCCTCACCATGAAGTTATAGACAGCAATGAGGTCCCTGAAAGACATCATGAGCAGAACTCTTCTGCTGCTCCCTTCTTAATCACAGAACACAAGGATCAAGGCACAGGATGAAGTGTGGTGGTTTTGGCTGAGAAAAAATGAGCTTCAGAAGAATGAAGGAGATGGACTGCAGATTTGTGAACCTCAGCAAATAACACTATTTCTGTTGTTCATGAAAATTCAAGGTTGCAAAGCAGTGTTACATTAGACAACATGCAGGCTGCCTGTGTTCTCATCTATACAAACCTAATTTAGTATTACACTTCCTCTCCTTTCAGCCACAGCCTGTGTTTCTTGTAAGCAGCAATCCCAGTATGGACTCAAAAGAAAAAGCCTCTGAAAGCTCAGCTTTCTGAATACTGTTGTGTAGTTACTTGCATATGTAATTTGCTCTCACAGAAATAAATGCTAGCGTGCTTGGAAAATGTGACTTCATTTTGTGATGTGAATGAGTTTTCCTGTGTAAATCTCTCTATACAATCTTATGTTATTCTTTCTAAAAAACAGAAATTACTACTGCATTCCAGTTCCAGTTCCAGAGTGAATACTGAGATTTATACTCTTTACCAGGGCATGACACAAGGGAACTGCTCTAACCTCCTCGTTTGCATTTACTAACAACAGAAGTGTTTTGTTCACATCACATTCAGCATTTACTAAACAGAAAATACAGTAATTGAAACACTAGATAGTGAACAGACATTTCTATATTCTTCACAAACCCATCTAAGAAACCCTTGGCTATTGGTGCAGAAGGCTTTATCATGCTATTCATCACAATTTTATCTCATAAGAAAAAATTCAAGGAAGGTGATTTATCCCCAAACTCCCACCTCTCTGGCACCCAACCACAGGCAAGTTGATGGCAAATCACTGCTTTACATAAATCTTCCTTTTTTGTGCTCCAAAGAAAGAAGGAAAGTCAGAAAAAAATTAAAAACCAAAACAAATTATTCCTTAAAGGATAAAACTACACAAGTATTTATAGATATATATTCGTTTCAGAAAGCAATACTACAGAAGGACAACTTTATGAAGCAACAGCATCTGAGATTTTGCCTTCCTAAAGCAACTAACGGAAAGTATTTCACCTGTTTTGTATCTGCATGCATGTACAGGCCCTGCTGTTTGGCATGGGGATGCAGCTTAGATAAAATGGTTTCTCAAATCACACACCACCCAATATTGCAAAAGCCATGGAAATTACAGGCTCTGCACATCCATCTACCCACAAATCATTCAGATAAGATATGCAGTAGCCCTTGTCTCCTTCAGTCTGAGGCCACTGTGCAGGATCATTTGCATTGCTATTCTGTACAAGACAGTAGCAATATCTCAATGCAAATGTTTCCATGTAAAATAGTAACTATCAGCAGCATCATGGCACCATATCCTCTTGTTATACTTACTTCAGTACATGAGGAAATAAAATAAGTGTGACTTGCCAGAAGTCATGTAGGCAGTCCATGGCAGCAGTGAGAACTGAATGCAGATCTCCAGGTTGTGTATTACCCATAATACCAAACTACCCTTTAAAAAAAGTAGAAAATCTTTAAGAACATGATGTTTTTCTTCCCTTCTGATGATTAAATAGATTCTGCATTCTCTTTTTCTTGCTTTCATAGGTCACCAGGCTACACAAACAGCTTATATTGTACACATAAAAAAGGCAGCTTAAAAACACCTGTTCACTTTGGCTGGACTGAGACTATACATCTCTTTCAAGTACAGAGGCTGACAATTCCTTGGGCTCCCTGATTATGATCTACGGGATCATTTTGATTAATAAGTGACAATGCTTTTCTGTAGTCCTGGCAAGGTTAGTTGCATATCATTACCAGCTCACTCACATTTTTGTCCACGAAAAGCTATAGGAGCAAATACATTTGTGATACTCACGTCTTCTCTGATAAAGAAGAAAGGACCTGTCCCAAGAGGTTGCATTCAATCATCTCCACAGAGAGTAACATTAAATACTGAGCTGTGGTAAACATCACAGTCAGGCAAAAGATCATTAAAACAACAGGAAAAATCATCCTTATTCATCTCTTTTATACAGTAACATAACTACTGCAATTCAATGAGATTAAAAGGTGTGAATTATTGGGATTAAGCCTGTGAAATATAACGGGAAATAACCAGAAGCCAAAAGCAAGCAGATAGCAGGAATCATTAGTAGAGATTGGATAACTTCAAACTTACATCGTCATATAAATTCATGGTGAGCCCATACTGCAGTGCACTTAGAGAGGATGTAGTGAGGGTGAACAGACAGTGAGGGTGAACAGATCTGTTGAAACACTTCTGTCTATTGAAAGTCTAGGAAAACACATTCCTCCCAGAAGATGTAAGAGATTTCCATATAATCATGAATAGCAGATACATGGCAATACAATGGTTTCCCATTTAATAAAAGAGGAGAAATAAATACCCCAAGATAACTATTAAGCAGCAGATTTGAAAGAAACTGAATAAAGAAGTACTTTTCTACATGTCACATCACTCCCATATGGAACTGACTGCTCCAGCACGCTCTACAGGGAGACAGTAAGATTAGCTGCAAAAAGGGATCTATAGAAAAAGGAGGTCCAGAGACATGTTGGACCAGACATAAAACAACTTATGCCTCTCACTCTCAGAAACTAGGAGGCTCTATAAGGCCAGAGTAACATTATACCCCACTTGTGCTGGGTTTTTCCCCTAATCATCCATCCCTAGGTAGTGGGTGATGCAGCACAGGCAGGCTGTTCTGCTGAGATGAATGATTTCAGCAAGGCACTATGGCTCTTGTGGTGGAGTTCTCAGATCTTCTGTCTTCTCTCCTTCACTGAATCTGCTTCCAGCCGTGGGCACAGTGCAGAAGCTGCTGTCAGCACTGGCTTGTATTCTCCTTAAAATGGATGAGGATCAACTGCCATTGACCACTGAGGGAGGCTCATCAAGAAGCCTGCGGCCCCCAGCAGATCTCGGCTGGATCACTGCTAACTGCATCTCAGGTACTGCCTGGAGTGCAAAAGGAGGCTGTCACCTCGGGCCTCCTCCATCACGTCTCCTTATCAGTCAGCATGTGTGGGGTCAGTGGTGAAAAAAAGTCAGGTGGCTATTTGGACACTGCTGTCAAACTGCCAGGACACAGTTTAAGGAGCAGGAACAAACAGCAGTCTGTTTTCTCTAGGTTTTCTCCATGAGCAAATAATTTCTCCCTTCTCCTTGTAGATGATGTAATTCCAACTTTCACTCTTCCAAGAAGTGAAGAGTTGAAGGGACCTGTGCTATACAGGTCATTTTGGGCCCAGTTGTTTCATTAAGCAAGTACACAAATCATATGAGTTGGGCACAGGAATTCCTGCTACATTTGTGTGATTTTTGTTTATGCATGCAAAGCACTAGCATGGGTATTTCTGGCAAATGAAGGAGAATATGAATTAAAGCACATATTAATCACACACTTTATCTGCAGTCTAAACTAGCAGGTATTTTCATTCTTCATATGAACATATTCTTGAAGCTGCAAGATAGTGATTTAAAAGAAAAGCAATTCAAAGCTTCCTCAGTTGACACTGCAGGTAATGAGATTTTTTTCCTCTGACATCTTGTGTTTCATCTTACCTCACAACTAAATTATTTAGTGTATTTTTAAATATATATATAAGCATTCTAAACACTAAGCTGTGTATGACCTACTTATTTTGAGTTTTCAATTAAAAAATAGATATTCCAGGAAAAAATATATCCTATGCAATCATCAGCTGAAGGAAGTCAACTTAATCCATGAAACAAAGACTTGTGAAGGTGAGACACATGCACCAGTAAGCGTGAGAAATCTTTTGAACTGCAGTTCTAATTCGGAGAAATGAGTTTTCAATTAAAAAACAAGATTTCCCATGTGACTCTCCCAGTCACTAAAGCACATGACAGCTTCAGCTGGTACCAGTGTGGTGGCTGTGACAGGTCACCCCGCAAAGGATGGTGAATGTGCAGCTCATATATAATTGGCTTGATTGTAGGGATTTGCATATACATAAAACACAGGCTGATGTGAAGATTTCATCAGTATGAAATGGAGGTGGTTGCATTCTCCATGCATGACCAAAGATGTGAGGACAGTCAAAGACTTTAATGTAATGAGAGTTTTTAACTCTTTAATCACCTTTGCTGGGTGCATAAATAGACTGATAGGACAACAATGGAAGTTGCATTATCTGCAGGTTTTACTTCTGCTAGATAGTTACCCTGTCCATGCCCTTCTTTCCTCCCACTAAAATAAAAGTAAAAATCAGCTGAGCCAATTATAAAGGATTTTAAGTCTGTTGTAAAACAGACCAAGTAGTTAACTTTCAAGAAGCTTCTAAAAGACCCTTTGAAGTTTGCAGAGGAAGTCTCCATCCATGGCAGAGCCTCTGAAAGCACACCTGTGGGACAGGGAAAATGACCACTCTGGAGAGAAAATCACCCAAGGGACTTGTCAAAAGACTGGAACAAAAAGAAGAAGGAAAATAGGTAGTTACATACAATTAACTCTCTCCTCCCTGCTGAGCTGCAAGAGAGCTCAGGATAAGCTCCATGCTGCCTTTGAAGTGCTCACAGACAGGATGGCTGGTAAAGGTAGTCCCATGCATGATGAAGGCAAAGGATGCTGCTTAAACCAAAGAATTTAGAGCACTGGTAAGAAGTTACACTGGGTTTTGAGCAGGCAACACTGAGGAAGGTACCATTATCTCAAGCAGGCATTTGGAGCCCTGCAGTGAGTGCAGAAGGGGTTCCATGGGTACAACTGATTTAGAATGCAGCTCTGACAGGGAAAAGAATTCTCCCCTTGTTGCTTTACACAATCCACTGGCATGGCTTTTTCATCTTCTGGAGATCCACAAGCCTTCACACCCCCATGCAAATATACTCTAATCCTGCATGAAGCACGAGTTCAAGTATCTCTGCATCTGGCTGCCTGTGCCAGTGCCCACACTATGAGCTGCTGAGGGCAGAACTATGGAAAAAGAGGATTTATAATATTTTTAGAATATATAGCTTCATTTGATTTTGTTTGCCAATCTCTTTTACATTTTACTTGAAATCATAAAATAAAAGTCACAGAGGGGGAGGACAACTAAAGTAAAATGAAAACTACCACTATGGCCAAGTTCAAGAGAGTTTGATTTTGTAAAACAAAGACAGAAACCTAAAAGCACAGTCGTGGGTTTTCCTGGTAAGAAAGTGAATGATTTTCCAGGCTGCACTGGATTTAAGATTTTAACAAAAATATGCCAGAAAGCAGGAACAAGGTTACAGCCAGGAACATTTAAGTTTTTATGCAGGCAAAAGAAAGCTATAAAGCATTATAATAGATTTGTCCAGAATGTTTAAAATGGAGAGCACGCATTTATTAGACATTGAAGAATGATTTCCAGCCTACACTTCAGAAAAAAAATGGTGAAGTATTTCCAAAGTGTCTCGCAACTAACATTAACCAAGAAACAAAAGGTGAAGTCATGTAATGGTTTCACACCCTCTTTCTCTGTACCTCTGAATCAAAAAGAATGGGAAGTTATTGTTGAAACATTTGTATAAGTAATTAAAATAAATGTTTTAAATAAACTATCTTGATTCAATGGTTTCAGAAACATGAAGTTACAGGACACTTCAGAAATTGTTTGACCTCCCCCATTCCTGAGCAAGACTAAAATAGAAGCTTAAGGATTCAGAGCTGTCTCAAAAACATTATTTTGCCTACGCAATTTCTGCCTTTTCATTGCAAAGGAATAAAAATGACCCTTTATCTATTTGATAGAAAAGTATCTAATAATAATAATAATAATAATAATCAAATAGAAATATAAGATTGTAATCTAATAAAATAATCTAACAGAAAAAAGGTGCAAAAGTATTTCAGATAGTCATTAACCCTTCTTACAAGTCACTGCAAAAAAGTGTTAAAATGGGAACACACGATGCAATTTTACATGGTGAAGAACTGCACCCTTGCCAGCACCTTTTCAAGACAGAGAGGCCTATGGAGTCAAAATAAAGCACAGGAATTTTGCACGGGGGAAAAATATCAACCAGTGCACACTGAAATGGAAAAATAAGTCTGTGTGGTGTGTATACGTTTACACACCTTAAGCTTTAAGATTGCTTCAATGGATGTTCAAAACTACAATTTCACTTCCCCCCTGAAGCACTGAGCTGGGAGCAGCTCTGGGTCCCCTTCCCCACAGTGACATCCAGGGTCTTGCCCCACACAAAGGCCTCCCAGTGAGCCAGGCAAACACTGCCACGTGCCTTTGCTGCCTGCTGGAGTGTGCCCACGTGGCTGCTCTGCTGGGAATTTAAATTAAGTAAGAAGTTCAGCGCCCTGCCTGTGCCTGCAGTGGGCAGTGCCTGTGGAACAGTAGATTCCAGCAGCGTTCCCAGTGCTGAGGGTCAGATTAGGGCACGGGCTGCAGAGTGGGGCTGTCAGTGCCAGCTGACAGGCTCTGGCACAGTGGCAGGGATGGCTGGGATGACAGGGCTCACTTCCACCAGGCACCTGGGACAAGGCACCAGGTTCTGCTCCCTCAGCACTACCCAGGGTTCAGGGTACCTGTTTGGTGCCAAGGTACTGAACATATACACAAAATTTGTTCCTCATCCTTCAGTGCAGCCCTCATGATTCCACCCTGTGAACTAGGGGAAGAAGACCAGCACACACAGACACAGATATGCACAAATAACCCCACCATCAGGCCAGGGAGCCAGGGAACCAAAGGAGCTCAAGCACCACACAGCAGGAGATGGCCAGACAGCTCCAGCAGGACTGTCCCTGCTCCTGCTGGTGTTTGCCATGCAGGCAGTGCCAGAAAGAAGTGAGTATAAATTTACACTGTTATCATGGAAATTTCCCACAGCAGCTTTTACCGCAGGGTAACAATAGGGTCCTATGAGAAATTAAAGCTTATTTAAGCTGGGTGATTTGCCAGCTCAGAACACAATGGCCCGTCTTCAGCAAAGGCGAGGTGTAATTTGATGTTTTTGCAACCAGGAAGGATGGTCCTTTCTCCAGAGCCCATGTGTAACTGAGGGCATGACTGGCAGGGGATGCAAACAGCCCAGCAGGAGCACAAAGCTCCCTCCATCACACACAAGGAGCAACCTCGAGCCACAGGCTGGACAAACAACAGCTTCTGCTTGGAAACAAAGCTGCCTTCATCGCTCCAAAACTGACGGCTCCCTGTGACCCAGCGCAGGTTTCTCCCTGCCTGTCACATGAGGCAGAGCCCCAGTGTGCCCATTGTGAGCACGACCTTTCCCAAACAGAAGCCCAGTCAGCTTGCTGGGTGTCCAGGTCGGCTGCCTTTGCTGAGGACAAGGGGAAAACAAGGAAAACACCAGCTCCCAGCCACACTGTGGGTGTCTGATGTCACTGCTGGGATCTGGCCAGTGCTGGTCCCTCCCAGCTGCAGCTTTGGGGAGTTGCACCATGGAATAAAAGTGCAGACACAAGCATGGAAGAGTTGCATGGAGAAGTGAACGAGGATCGCAGCTGCTTCCCTGCAATGTTGTTTAGAGCCCAGGTGAGGAGAAGAGTGGGAAAGAGTCGCAACATCTTCCCCTCCATAACTGTCCTCAGAAGAAAATCCCCCACTGTCAGAAATGCCATGCTCATTGGAAAATGGGATGATAAAGAACTCTATGGGCATTGCAACTCAATAACCCAAAGCCCAGGTCATGTTGGAGGAGTCCCAACTCCTCCAGGAGCTGAGACAGGACCTAGGGAATCAACACATAATTTCTCTAATGACTTTTCTGCCCTTTGGCTTTCCCTGTTCTTTTCACTAGCAAGAACTCTGAGACTGCCATTTGTATACCAAATAAATTATATTTGCATTTCTTGTATTTGCTTTTATTTCTCCTGGATGGGTTGGCTTTGCTTTCCCCATTTGAGAGGTAACAGAAGCAGGGAAAGGTCAATGACCTAAGGGGCAAGTCCATCAAAGAAGGGGCAACGCAGCAAGAACGGGTGATTGCTTTAATTCAGCTCACACGTACACCAGACATTAATTCAGCAGAATTAAAACTCATGGGAATTCTTATCAACAGCAACCAAAACCTCTCTTACAGCATTTGATTTGACACTGATGGACTCAAAACTGAGGCGAGGCTAACCAAAGGTTTGCAGCTCTTTTCTGACAAGCCCAAATCTGATTTATTCAAGCTGTGCTACATCTGGATTCTGTACAGAAATCATACAAAAACTTCAGATTTGGGAGAATTTAAATTTGTGTTTATTCAGCTCCAGGAGGAAACAAAGTAGATGAGCATTTATGTAGTGGAAAAGCTTAATTTCCAGGTATCCAATAAAGGTTGCTCCCCTCTTCAGCTGGCTCTGCTCAGAAGTCCTTGTGAACTACCTGATATGGGACACAGCCTGCACCACAGTCTGCCTAAAACAGCATCTCCAACTCACTTCCAGGTGAAAGGACCTTTCAATACAGCTCTTGCCCACCAAGTAAACCAATACAAAACAAGTTAATTTGCAGGTTGGGAATTTGGAAAGAATACAAACCCGGGTGGGTGTTTGTCAAAGTCGTGTGGCAGTGCCAGCAGCGCCACCGAGCAGCGACCTTGACATGCATTACGTGCTTGCATCTCAGTTTAACATGCATGACTTCCACAGAGGTCAATCACTCAAAGGCAAAATGTACAGTGCCTCTGTTCTTCAGTTGTTGTTTTGCTTTATAGCATTTACACACAGTACACGCATCCCAGAAAAAAATCTATTCTCCATTAGCAAGAAGGTGATGCATGGAAGAGACTCACCATCTTTGGTCCTGCCTTCCACCTGGGTTATTTAGTGTTGCAGTTTTAAAATTTTACTTGTGTAAGCCTGATTTAACTAAATATTATCATAGAAGTCACAACTCAAGATTTCTGCCTTGGATTTTAAATGACAGTGTTGTGATTTACTGGACATTGCTACGAATTCTTTATAGCAGTTAATTGTCATGCTGATACTTATTCTTTTTGTGTGTGGTACTTCAATTATTTTCAATACTTTAATGTAATATATATTCAAATAGCCAGTAATAGTAATAGGCCAAGCACCAGTAAAACTCTTGCCAAACCAAACAACTTTTGGCCTTAAGCCAAAAATCTACTTGGTCTCAACAATTTACTGCAACGTTCATTTAAGTTCAGTATTCTTCCACTAACTTTCAATTGCGTTGCTTGGTTATTTTTAGTTTATTCCTTCAGGTGAAAAAGAGGTTTCATCAAATTCAGCAGTAGCTGAAAAGATATGGAATTAACATCTTTTGAATTTCCACGTGCTAAATGGTGAAATAATATTTATACTTTGTGTGGCTGCCTGATTTTTCCCATTAGCATATCTGTGGTTTTTATCAATTTTTCTATTGTGCTCATTTTGCAAACATTCTACGCTTACTTAATAGTTTGTAAACAGAGGTAAGAGGTAATTAGTTGACAAAAAACATGACTGAGGTTAAGCATGCATGAAATTATTTTCAAGATTGGAACCCAAATTATTTAAGCTTAATTCAGGTCATTGTTAATAAAATTTTAAAACCCCACTATTTTTATGGATGTCTTTGAAATAAACTCACTTCTCTTTGATCTTCTTTGTTCTCTTCACCCTACTGCTTTACTGGTGACACTCAAAAGCTCAAGTCTGCATTTTTCAGAGAGCAACACTGTAAAATATATCTACAGCTTTCTAAAATAAAAAAATAAAATTTATCTACAGCTTTCTAAACTGAAAAATAAAATTATTCAAATGGTGGCTCAGAACTTATTGTCCTCTCTTCCCCATACAGCAGTAAAAAGCTTTTCCTTGGAGTAACAATATAAAAGCATTACAAATTTTTATTTCATCAAATTGGCAGCTGCATATATGTCTTTAGACTGGTTAGGAAAGAAGACTGTTGGGAAAGTGGTAGCAATATATTTCTTCACTGTACATGAAAATAATTCATTACAGCAGGACAATGCTCTTGTATTTGCACATGTATCACTTCTCTCAAATTTCTACTCCTCTTTTCAGACCATTTTTTTGTGTGCATGTATATTATATTTACATTGCATGTTGCACAGCATTGCTCAATTTATGTCTGCCTAGGTCTGTAAATAAGCAAACAAGTGTATTCTTAAAAGTTGTATTTACAGTAACATGACAATTGAATTTATTCCTTCTGCTACCAAGCACAGCTTGTGAGATTCAACGTTTCTCTTCCTACTGACCACAAAGATAGTTGTGCTCCAGAACTTGTGTCCATTCAAAAATAAATGAATCATAAGAAATTACAATGTAGTTATTATATTAAGTCTTCCTTTTAATAAGAAAGGAAAAAACATAAGCATACCAGGACTGAAAGAACCACACAGGCAATCATGTGCAGTACTCCACAACCAGAAACATCTATGCAATAGACAGTTCATAAGAGAAGTCTACAAAATACTTACTCCACTCCTTTGTTGATCACTTTCCTGTAAGCTTTTTAACCTTTTTGGTCTGTTTAAAACAGTCCTCTTCAAATGTAATTCAAAAAAATCCTACAGAAACTTCAGGAATGAGGAATACTAAGTCAAAGCAGATCTTGCCCTCATTACCTCTCTGACACCACCATGTCTCCTTTTACACCCCACATAGTTCAAACATAAAGAAACCATTCCTAATACGTTTTAGAGGAAATGTCCTCTTAGGAAGGAAGTCGGATGACCAGGTGGGTCAAGGGACTCTTCACACTTATTTTCCTGTGCTACTCCAGCACCTGCATCCCTTTTGCCCTGAATCAGCATTGGCAGAGGACAGATATCTTCCCTTGCAGAAGAGACAGGGCTTACACAACAGCAGAAAATCCATAGAAACACAGCTCTTAAAAAGTACATGTTATTACTAAAGGCATTAGGGTGAATATAAAAGAAAAGGAGCGTATGCGTAATTAAAAGGCTGCCCCTCATTCATGGGGGTTGAAAGCAAGAAAGAGCACCTTCCTCGAGGCTAGGAAACATGTTTTATGGAAGGTAATTGTGTAGAGAAGCACCACGTGTTCCTTGCTGAAAGCTGGCAGTGATAACTGGGGGTAGATCCAGAGGCTGTGACAACTCTCCACAGCCAAAGCAAGGCTTCGCAGGCTGAGGATTTCTGGTGTGGCCTGCACACAGGTTGTGCTCATGGAGTCTTCTGGCCTATTTCCCCCCAAAATCAATCTCACTTCAAGCTCAGTTCAGAACTCTTTGCGTATTTGAAAAACTACAGGCTTATTATACATCAAACGTTGGTTGGAAATTGGGTGGTGAAAGCAAACTTGAAAATAAAAATTTTCACATAGCACCACATATGACTGGTACACTGGTATTTAAAATTGGAGCCTCTCATGTGTTTAAGCAGCTTTAAAAACAGCAAACTTGCACAGGAAACTCTTTAAATATAGTATAGGTGTCACTGAAGAACCCTTTATGTTTATCCTTGTGCTTCAAAGTCACACCAAGCAGTGCTTCACGGCAGCCACTTCTGTTTTGGTCCAATTCGGCAAGACTCTGGTGTTACTCAATCTAGTGTAAATTCTACAGCTGGTCATAGAGCATTCTGCCAGCTGGGGAAAGCAAAAACAAACCTCTTTATTTTCAGCTGAAAACAGAAAGCCTAAGAAATGTTTATTTGGGAGGAAAAAAAAAATAAATCTCCACTATTTTAAAATCTTATTCGGCTTGACATTTCAGCAGGGCCATGTTCTGTCCTGCACAAGGGTGTGAGGCTGTCACATTTCCCCATGTGGAGACAAGCCCAGCTGGTTCCCAGTCATCACAATGCTGCTCCATGGAAGTATGAGGTATGCAATGACTGCCTCTGGCAACTCCAAAGGAGAGACCTTCACATTTAAAAGCCATGAGGCTGCATTCCCAAAGATTTGATAGGCAGGGAAGCCTGCAGAGGAGTGCAGCTGGAGCTTTGCTCTTCCTGCCTTAAACTGGTGTGAATATACTCCAACAGGGGCCTCACCCCCACAAACAGGGAATGTCTACCTAGCCACTGGAGTTCTCCTCCTGGATGATGGTGGGAGGCTCTGGAGCAGGGTCAGGAGAAGGCGGACACACAGGAGGCACCACCCCTGCTGCTCGAGCACACCACTCCAACCCCTCCACCACCAGCCTCCATTTAAAGCCTAACACTCACTTTTAAACACTTTTTTCTCCCTTAGCACACATAATTTTGAAAAACAGAAAGCCATTTGCAAAGGTCTTTTTCAGGCTTCTCTTTTCATTGTTGCAATTTAACAGGAGGGTGGGCAGCAGGATTGCCTGCAGGTGGGAGGGGAGGAGGAGCAGCAAACACCTTGCCTTTTCCAAGCACTCCCTGATTTTGTGTACCCCACACTGGGAAGTCAAGGCCAGTGATATATATGCAGCAGGACAGGTTTCTCCAGGGGCTCGGTGCTGCATTCAGCAGCCTGTGAGAGGAAATCAATGAGAGCTCTCCCTGGGCTCGGCGCTCCCCGGCCCTGCCGCATTTCCCTCCATGGCCTCTGTACTTAGGCAGAGTGCAGTCCTTTGTGCCATCACCCCCGCCAAAGCCACTACAGCAGCTGAACAGTGCAAGGTGACATCGATAACTAAAGCTACAGAAACAGCTTCCACAGCTCGGTGAAAGAAATACGGGCAAACAAAATATTGCAGCTAAGCCCCATTTCATCACTGTTGATGTAGAATGGTGCCTGGGCTCTTCTAGCACTAAACATTTTCATGTTGCTAAATTATCAGATATGCCTGCCTGAAACACGTAATACCTTTTGTAGTGTCAGAAACCCAGCAGTCATCACACAGGTCTCCCTGTCACACTGTAGCCTTTAGATAGTGGACTCTGAAATGCCAAAACCCATCCCTCTTATTCTTTCCATCACTGTTTCCTGTAGGGTGGTTTATCTGCTGGGACAGCATGGTATTTTTTCCTGAAGAAGCTGATAATGTTTACTCTGTCTCCTTTTGAAAACAGTTTCTTTCCATTATGCATTTTCTATTGATATAATTCTCTTATTATAGACATCATTTGGCCAATAATAGTATTTTTCTTAGGGTTTGTTTTTTTGCAAATGTCTATATATTGTAGGTTTTCCCAAATTCATTTAACCCTTTTCTATTTTTCAGTAAGTTCTGGCATTGGTATTGGCTCTGCATATTCTGGCATTGGCTCTGCATATTGCTTGTAACATAGCTGGTGCAAAATGGCACAATACCAGAAAAAACTTGTTTAAATATATACTCCTGTTAAATTTTTCTTTGCCTGTATGTAATTAGAAAGCAAGAAGAGTCAGGAGCCATGACTGGGATCATCTGATGAGACTAGAGCCAGCTGCTCAGCTGGCTACAGGGCAGTCACAGAGGCAGGCACAGGAGAAGCAGCTGGCACATTCCAGTATCTTTTTTATGTCATATATTCAAGTAAGACCCTTCTTTCCAGTAAGTTTCCTTCTCAAAGTGCTGGACTAATTGAGAGGAATGGAACAGAGCATATGGAGGAGATAGCTTGGGCTCCAGCCCCACTGCAGATGGGATAGCCTGGAAAGCAGCGGATGAAGCCCAGGAAAAATCCTCCCCTTGGGCCAACAGCCCTGGAAACCCAGTGGGAGAGCCAGGCTGCTCACAAACGTTGAGGTTTGGCAAGGCAGGCTGGGTGTTCAGCCTTGTAAATGGATTGATTCTATATTCTCCAAAGGGATGATGCACATGCCTGCAGAGGGAAGAAAAACCATGCCCCAGTAGCAGCCACACCCTGGCCAGTCCTGTATTATATCTGCTAGACTTCTTTAGTTCAACCTAACCATGTTAATGTAGGATTGCACATTTAAAGGCAGTCATCTGCTCATCTGTAAAAATTATAGTTCAACTATTTGTGAAGTCTGTTAAAAAAAAAGTAAAATGTAAGCTTCTCTTAGTGCTCAAAAAAAACCAAAAAAGTCCAGCAAAAAAAGAGTAACCCAGCAATATCTAATGACTCAAGAGGATGAGGATAAAGAAGTTATCAGTTGGGAGCTGAAAGCATTAAGCAGTGAAAACTAATTATAAACTTACTTCAGTATTGTGGACACACAGACAAAAGCCAGATGTTGGTACAATAAACACCACAATCTCTGGAATTAAGAGCAGAAACATTCAGTTTTAAATCAAAATGATAATGTTTCACTTCACCATGCAGGTGTTTAACCTTCCAAGCTTCACGCTACTTTCATTTTGTCTTTGAAAGGACAGACATGCTAAAGCAGAAAGCTTTTCTGCATGGACAACTTCAAAACATACTTGTTCAATAGTCCTGTTATGCAAAACTTTGGAAAACTTTTCCCTTCCTTGCCAGCAGACGCTGGTAGCGGCCAAAGGGACTTAACCTCTCCACTGCCACATGTGTGATCAGACCATTCCCAGGCACAAACAGGACATCAAGGGACTGCTCCCAGCCACCCTGCACCAGCCCTCACTCACAGCACCTCCCATTACAGTGCAGCAACGAAATCCAATGCATTTTGACTTACCCAGGGGTTATTCCAGAAAAACAAAATTTAAAATGTGTCTCAAACTCTTTATAGATCTGGTATCAAAGTCATTCACAGCCCACTATGAAATCACGCATTTTACTTTTAAGACCTGAATCAAGCTATTTTATGCACATCCAAAGACTTCATTCCCACCTCAGAAGGCTTTTAGCTTTCCTGATACCCAGTCTGCCTCAAAGCCCCGTGCTGGGCACTTTACAGCTCAGGGAACACTGAGTTCATTGCTCAGTACAGGGGCAGCAGCCACCCCAGCCCTGCCTGTTCACTGCCACACTCCTGGCAGAGGAAACCAGCAGGTACTTAGAAAATATAAATAATCGGTTTTATTCAACCCAAATGCTGCTCTGCAACATCACTTCCTTGAATAATGTGTCCTAGTGTGCCACTTTGTTTTTCTCTCTTACATTATTTATCCTGTAAAGAGTTCTGCTGTGGGAGATGCAGAAAGAAAATAACAAAGCACAATCAAATAGCTGCGTTTCTCAGGAGGGAGGCATCAGAGATGCAATTCTAACAAGACCTGGTCATTTTTTAAATTCCAGGTTTTTTCAATCAAGATAATCTGGTACAATATTTAAGTACAAAATTAAAATAAATGAACTGGGAATAAGATGAAAGGGTTCTTGACTTGTTTTCTTTACACACATTTCATGTAATGCTTTCAGAATTTGCAGGCAGATGGTAAAGTTGGGTTTTATATGCTTAGGGCCCCAAAATATGATGCACTGTCTGGACAACAGAAAGATTTGAAAGAGATTCTGTTGCCTACCATGTTTTATTTAATGCAGTACAGCAGCAGGGACCAAACAGAAGATATTTGCCCACTGGTAGTAAATGGCTGAACTTTAATATTGGTTTGTCTGGATGATCCTCTCTTTGCAAGCTCTCGGTGCAATCCACTGTGGGTAATTACACCTTCAGTATCTGGCAGAAGGAGAAATATCTGTGCTGGAAATAAAAAGCAGCCAACAGGGAAGAAGAAAAAGATGTAGTGCTTACAAAACTATTAAAGGCACTTAAACAGCCATCTAACAAAAAAATGGGAAAATCTTTGTAAACCAACAGTCATAGCAACTCCTTTCAAGTGTTCCTTTCAGTCCTTTACAATATCAAAAATGAGGTGACACGGTACCATAAAAACTAAAATCTCACCAAAATAAATACCTTGGGAAAGAAGCAAGTAGTTATATTAAATGGGAGTGAACCAAGCAAGTTCTTTTATGGAACCCTGGAAGGCAAAGGTTGCCTGTAAACATGAAAGCAATACAGACCACCAGTTAAGCAATGCCACGTTATCTATCATTTTATGGTTATGTGGACCATAAACACTTTAAAGAACGAGTATAAATGCCTAGTGAGATGGCTGTGAAAAGGGAAAAAAGCAGAGCTCCTTTGATGGAAGGAGCTGGGAGAGGTACTCTGGGCAGTTTAGAAATGAAGATGTGGAGTTTTTTTAATTTGGTCCTGACACTGGATTCATGATATTTAATTTAGCCATATATATGGTTGACATTTGTTCTGCAGTAATGATTGATGCTTCCTCTAGAATCAGCAATAAGAGACAGGCACTTTCAGCTGGTGATTCACTGGATCCTAAAATAGGTTTATAAAACAGGAATCTCCAGGGATGATTCCATCCACATCCACTGACTAGGACTGAACTTAGCAGCTGAAGTTAAATGAAAGAAATTCTGTTTGAATTTACCAATCACAGCACAGGAATATCTGCCAACCACGGAATGAGAAATAAAGCTGAGGAAAGGAGTTATAGTGAAAAAGCCACATTTTTTGGCATGCTACATCTTCTAATAATTAGGATTTTTGGATTCATGCAACTACACTTCATGTAGAAAAACCATGTGATTCCATTCTCTAAAATTGTCTATATATATATAGTTTTCTTCCTCAAAATGTAAGCAGTTCCTAAAGGCATCATATTATGCACCACTCTTTCTTCCCAAATTTGGTTTTATCTGGCAAGTGTGTATTGTGCTCCTCTACCAGCAGTAGATCCCCACTTCCTTGGGAAACCTTGAAAAAACCTCTCACATGCACTCACTCTTTCTAATGTAACCCAGTGCATAAATGTAAAGATGTCTGCTTAAGACCACTAGTCCAACTTCTGACAAATTACAGTGGCAGAATTAACAGATCTAAAGAAATTACAAAAGTATTAAAAGGTATTACTAAAAGAACACTATATCCAAGTACTGATACTTTAACTTTTTAATCATACGGTTTTAGGTTAAAGGTCATAGGAAAGATAAAAAAATAAGTAACACAATCAGATCACTCATTGTGCAGCATCAATTTAAAATTTCTAGAGCTACAAAATTATAAAGAGAGCCATAAAGCTTGTAGGAATTCACAACTTACTTTTATGCAACGAAAATGAATATACTGAAGAATAAAACAGACTGTGTAATTTCAGGAAGCTGCTTCTCTACAGATGTCCGTGCAAAAGTCATGTATACGTGTAAAGCAACCCAAAACTCTTCATTTTTCTTTCTTTATGTAACTTTAGGTCAGACAGATACTTTTTTTTTTTTTCTTTGTGCATTTTTTTCTTAAAAAACAATGTAACAACTTTACATACAACAAGGTATTTTCTGAAATGTAAGCGGGCTGAAGGATTAACAGATTAAGCAAAATAAAAGGAAGTATTAAGACAAAAGAGAAGAAACAATCAGCAACAATATTGTGAAGTGAGAGATTGTTCCACCCAAGACTAGCAATGGTAAACATCCACCATCAATAAAAGAACTCCTGGGACCTACTAACACTGCACTAATGGAACATTAATGAGCCTTGCACAGACCTCTCATCTGCAAGGATCTTCACTGCACAAACACGACACATCATGAAAACTCAAAGTTCTCATTGTATAATCTGTGGCAGAGAAGACCTTTACGGATTTTTTTTAAATATGTGTAAAATGTTTTACAGAATACACCATAGGCATATTTCTTCAAAATGCTATCAGTCAATGCCGAAAGCCCACCGTCTTCAAAAAGAAAGCCAGATACACGTAAGAAAAGAAAAACTATTTCCAATAAAAAGATTACAGGCAGTAAAATATGTATATAAACTGGAAGTCAGTTACACCCTTCCGAGGAAACTCTGTATATCCTGCAGTAGGGCAGCGTCCATCCCCCCTGAGCCCCCCCAGCAGCATCCCAGCCAGAGCAGCCTGGCATGGGGACCTAGTTAAACGTGCCCAGCAGCATTCTTCGAATGCAATGAGATGTGGCCAGATGGCTTGAAGGCATGTCTAGAATCCAGCAATTCTGCTGGAACCAGAAAATACCCTCTTCTGAGTGGTACATAGTGATCTCAGCTGATCCAGAGAGAAGCAGGGCTGCTGGAGTATAAAAAAAGCCTTTCCCACCAGTTATTATCCAGTAATACAATGTATTTTTTCCACACTTTGGGAAGTACTCCCTATTCAGGGAAGTGGCATGGCAGCTGCTATTAAAATTTGACCTCTGTGATATTAAGATAATAGTTTTTGACATAGCCATACTAAATGTCATTCCTCATTCTTCCATGTCACTACCAGTAAATCAATACCAAAAACTAATTTATTGCTGGCAGAAAAGTCCTCCTGTCTTTTGACTGACATAAATTAACGAGCTAAATAACATGAAATTATCTGAAGTCAACTGCTATTTGCATTAGTCCTGCAGAGGTCACAAAGCAGATGGAATGCATACCTGGCAAAGTCCCATACCAATGGCAAAGTTTAGTTTACATGTAAAATATAAAGCAGGCTATTTTTATTACAAGGAGTTTTACATTCCTCCTCTGCTTCAACAGGCTGGTCCTGCTCTGGCCTCACCAGGGCTACGCTGACACTGCTGCAGTCAACAGGGTGATGTGTGAGAAAAAAAAAGCTTAAAATGCATAGCTAAGGGCTAAAGCTTGGGGGAAAAAAACAACAAGGAAAACAAACAAACCAACCAAAAAAATCCAATAATGTTGCAAAGGATTGGCAGCATTCTGCTGAATTAGAGCTGAAGCTCCCACTTGCAGCTTGCCTGTCCGTAAATAGCGGAGCAGCCACGCCAGGCAGCCAATGGAGGCTTTCTCACAGTCACCATACACTGCCCAAGCTGCAAAAAATCAAACCCTTTTCCTGCAGCTTTGCTGACCACCAAGGACTTTCCAGCCAATTGTCAAGTACAATCCTTCCCAGGGGCATAATAAACACTGCATCCCCCCCACGCCCCCCGCCGGAGACTTAAATATCCATTTTTATATAAAAATAGAGGAGCTGTTTTGCATCAGGTGACTGCCTGAGTTGTTTGGAGGAGTGTATGACAGTCTCGAAGCTACGAAAGGAGCCTTCACGCCCACTGCCTGTCCCTAATTAAGGCGAAATAAGTGCTCCTGTCATGTACGCTCCAACCACACAAAGAACTCCAGTATGACGTAGAAGACAGCATGCATAGATGAAAGGGAAATTTAAAAGGCAGCACAGCCCTGGTTTTCTTACTAGCACCATCAAAAAGGAAGGAAGAAACAGTGTCAAAGAGCAGCGGCATTTAGAGGCAGATCCCCAAAACAATACTTTTCTAATGAAAGACCTGCAGGTCCAAAAACTTCTTGGTTCCCTGCAAATATTTTGGTTTAGTACATGCTGTTACATTACCCCACAAAACATCTCCCAACCTTTCTTTTTTCTCTATATAAGTTAAAAACAGCTGATGGAAAATTCAACCATTTTCTTTTTTTTTTTAACTAAACCTCAAATTGAAGGATTCTGGCATACTAATGTATTTCAAAACAGGAATGTTGCAAGCAGAAATGGAACTCATGCTTTGACATTAGCATGGAAGCATTCCTACCTAAAAGAAAAGAAGCTACCACCTTGATTTAGCAAGCACTTGCTTTCACATTATTAAATTATGATTTTGTCTATGCAGAAATTCTTTTGTATCCTGAAGAACAGCTTGTTACATCTACCTACATCAGCTGACCAAACCTGGACGTCCTTGGTGATTGCACAGCCTTTGTTAAACTATATATAATCACAGTTAGGTATTTTGGCAAAACATCCCAGAAGTAAATGTAGAGAGGAGATTTGTATACTTTCACAAATTACTACATTTTCTGTAGCTATTCACTGACACTTAATTTCCATGTGTTTGACATGCAGCATTTTCACCCTGAGGAGCACCAGCATTTGCTGCCTCCTGAGTAAAGAGTTTTCCAGCTTCCTTCAAAAGTTATAGGTTGCATTCCAGGGTTTGGTTTCTGCTTAAAATAAGTCAGTTTTGAGCTGTTCCCTTAAAAGAGAACTGGGAAGTTAAAAGGGTTTTTCTCCACCTGAGGCCCAGATAAATCCATGTATATAAATCTAGAGGCTCCTCACAAGGATCATCTCTGCAGCAAAAGGAGTGAAGGACCTGACACACTGCACACAAACCTACAGAAATTATGCAGTCCTTCAGCAGCTTTACATGAGCTGGAGAAAAAGTACAAAAGAGGGGGGAAAAAACAAATAAAAGCGTGATTCCAGGCCAGGAAAGGCAGAAGCAGGAGAGAGGGGGCCCTGAAATGGCACCCAGCACCACGCGGCAGTGGAATGGAAGCTGAGGGAGAAGAGGGTGCCACCTGGGGTGAACATGAAGAAGAATTTAAAGAATCCTTCTATCTCATATGTTGAAGTTGAAAAGCATCAGGTCTCACTCCTAGTGCAGGTCCCATGCGCCATCACCGCCAAAACCCTCCCCAGACAACTCTCTATCCAGAGCAATGTCTTTTCTCCGGAGCAAATTAAAAATTGAACCTGAAGCACTGCTGCCTGCAAGCTCTAAATACAGGAAACGCAAATATACTGGTTGTGGCTTTTTCACCAGCACAAACCATCCTACAGATATTCAATGGGGTAACCATGTGTAAGCAAACCTTGCAAAAGATCTAGTTAATTTTAGCTCAGGAGAATCAACTTCCACCCCAAGCAATCACGTGCTGCTCCACAGCCTTTTTCCCCTCGTGGTTTTCACATTGTTTTTCCATCTCCCTCTGCATGAAAGTAGCCTTAATCCCCCATGCTTCCTGAATGCCCCATTAAATACAAGTTATTCTACAAGCTTTACACATCACATAGCTTAAAAATGTCATTAAACTCATGAGAGTTTACTGCAGGGTGCTCGGACCTGGGTTTTCAGTGGCCATGTTGAGTAGGTAGTGCTAAGCAGGGCTGTGTATTAATAAATTTGTTCAGCAAGTGCTCATTTTAAGATCCAAGTAGCAGATACATCATTCATTACTCCAAATGAAATCACTGACAGAACTTAAAAGTATATGCAAGACTTCTCTAACAGAAAGCAGAATATAGACCGTTACTTGCCCTTCATGCTAAATTAATAATCTACACAATTAAATGCTTGCAATTAACAGCCATTTATTATTTTTGCAGCGTATTTCTGTAATTGCTAATGTAGTATAAAAATCATGAAAACTGTCTGGGAGTTCATTTAAGATATTTATAAAAATTTTACACTGCCTTACAAGTACCACCAAAATGGAACAATGTCTACAGGAAAAAAACTACAGACATTTAATTACTGAGCAAGGTTTTAATCAAACCTTTCTATTTTCCTTCATGGTAACAAAAGAGATGTTTCGGCACTGGGCCAGAAAATAACTGTAAATTTGCATGTTCTTTGCTTCCGAAGAAAAGAGGTTAAAAATTCATCTTTAGCTCAATGTAGTAATTATTTAAAATCTCTGACATGAACTGTTGAAAAGTTAAATGTATTTAAAATTTAAATATGAAATGAGGAAAAAATGGGATTACAAGGAAAAAGGACCACTTCTCCACAGGCTCTTTATGGATTAGTATTTTTCATAACATCAGGTAAACAGATTCCTAAAATACAGCATGGTTTTCAAAGCCCCACAGCTCATCTCTCTGCGTCCTGCGGCCAGCCCAGCCCAGTGCAGAAAGGCTTGGCACAAATTCTGCACACCTGGGACTTCCAGTCAAGGAGTTTCCAAGTGAAACATAAAAACTTCTGCATTTCTTCAGTTGTGGAGCATTTTAACTCCTTGGCAAGGTTGGAGAAACCGTTCCCAAAACAGGAATGGTCTAAACACTATTGCCTAATTATACAATATACTGAAATCTATGACCGTGTAAGTGATCCACTGACATTTAGTCACACACACAGATTCAGCCACATCTGGCCTGCAATACTAAATTCTTCCATCTGCAGCCTCTGCTTAAAAAATGTCTGAACTAAGCCAACTGCAAAACTCAATTCTGCAGGCACTGTCAGTAGTTCAGACTTCCTCCATCCCACAAACACAGACGATGGTCCTAACTTATATAGGGCATAGAAATAAAGTTCAAAAACTTCCTAAAGAAAGAAACTTGCATGAAGAATTTGCAGTGTTTTCTATGCTTTTTAAAGTATACACATTTAATCTAAGTACCATTCTATTTTTCCATTCCTGCATCTCCACGGTAACATCATCAATCTTTGGGGTTGTTTGTTTTTTGGGGTTTTTTTTAGAAAATAAGTGAATTTTTCTCAAAGTAGGGAAACAAGGTAGAAAATTTTAAGAAAAAATAAGAGAAAAATTTGTCAAGCATCATAATAACTTCAGTTTGTACAATTTTTTACAATCACTGTGTACACATTGATCAGAAAGATTTCAAATAATTCAAATAAAGATTACATTACTACAAATGTAACACATATCAAGAACACAACACTTGGCCAATGGCTTTGAAAACAAAGCTTTAATCTGTAACCTGAGTTCTGAAAGAAAAGGAAATCAGCTGAAGTAGCATTACAGCAATTACCTTTAATACACTCCCATCTCCCAGAAACCTTCAGCAGCTACACCTTGTGCATTCAAGTGAGTTATCACCACTCTCACAACTAATTTACAGAAGTGACTGAGGCTCTGTTAGGTGGGAAGAGACTCATTCTCACAGATAATTTTGTTCCACTACTGCACATTAACAGGTTTTGTACATTTAAATGTAGAAAAAAACCTCTGCTGTTTAGGAAAGACAACCTATGTGAGTCAATCTCTCAGCTGGATGTGTGCACTAAATTAAGTGTGCAGATCATCATGGTGAGCAACCTCTGCGGGCAGCACACATCCCTCCATGCCAGAAGACACCTGTCTTCTTTCAGAGCAGCTTTCCACTCCCAGTCTTACCTCTCCTCCTCATTTCTGTGCAGAAACACCATCATTTGGTTGCTCCCCTGACCTACTTACTCAATAGTGCATCTTTTCCTTCTGGAAGCAACTTAACACTACTGATAAAAAGCTAAAAAACAAGACAAAGAATGCTCTATACAAATTACAGCTGAAAAAGATACTTGGAATTAAAAATAAGATAGACATTTCTAAGTTTTCTAATGTGGCTGCAAAATGGGGTGTGCTTACATTCCATGAACAGGAAACTGGCTGCTGTTTAAAATAACAATACTGGAGAAATATTAAGAGCTGAAGAAGCAGAAGACTGAGCTAAAAGAGTTAATCTGCAATGCTTTAGAAATGCACACATGAACTGCAAGAGAGCCACCCTGACAGAGGCCATAATGCTCCAGGATGGTATTCCTGCTCCACCACTGGCACCAGCAGACGAAGATGCTTAAGCTCATGCTTAAGCCCTCAGCTGACCCTGGTAGCTGCAGTTATCAGTTTGACAGCCTGCCATTCCAATTCAGCAGACAACAGCCAAGCACAAGCACAATATTCACATGCTTAAAATTAGTCATGCTCAAGTGTTTCAAGGTATTGCTTCCACATCCCATGTCATTGTTTAATTAAACCATCACATTGCTCAGGTCATTGGTATTTTTGAGCACCAAGGAAGGACTGTCATAACTTGCTCAGCAGGAAGATGCTTTAAAATGACAAAATGTTATGAACTATTTTGATGCATTTACCAGTTCTCACTATTTCAGCTAATTGCTGTACTGAGTCTATCTGCCAGCCAAACTGATAGCAGATATCAAGGCACCACGGAAAATGTTCCTGCACTGCATGCTGCTATGGATGGCATGTATGTGTGGCACTGTGACACCTCACGTGGTTAGATAGGATAAGTCAGTATATTTAAAGGTGTTAGAAGTTAATACATGTGCCAAACATCACGTGGTGGTCTCTTTCTTTGGCTGGCTTAGCTGTGGTGAAGCCATCTTGCCTAAGAAACAGCTCGGTTTAAAGTTCTGCTTTTCACCTTGGCACAGCCTAAACTCCTGTAGTTCCTGTTCATTCCTGTGTAAATTTATTCCTGCAAGTTCAAAAGACACAGATGTCTGTTGGTGGGGGAGGTAAGTATAGTCTAAATCAGAGCTCATGATTGCTGCTCTAGCACTGGATCAAGAATGATATGCCATCAATCACAAAACCCGCATGCTTCCAGCTTAACCTCCTGCAGGATCCGGTCCTTTCCTTCCTGAGCAGGCAACAAATCAAAAATCACAGGGTCTTCACTTCCCCGATTAAAACATATTTCATCAAAACACACTGAATCTAAACACCAGGATTTAAAGGTGATATCAACAGTTCATTGCAATTGGAATGGGGGTGAAATTGGATCAGAGCACACTGGGGAGCTGGTTGTATAATGGCTGTGTGCTACCAAATTGTGCATACCTAAATTCAGGTCATTTTGTGCTTTCTAAATCCCATGAAAGATTTTTTTGTTGTTGTTTTTCTAACTTGGAGCATATAAATGGAAGTTTATGATAGGATTTAGCAATTTAGGAAAAGTAGCATAGTCAGGTGTGTGCTCCCTTTTTAAGAAACTGGTTTTGGCTTTGTTACTACATATTTTCATTTCATAAATTTTACTGAAGTTATTTCAATGAAAGATCCTATTGAAGCAAAAAATTCTATTTAGAAATGTTTATTAAAATTGTATTTTGCTGTCATATTTTCACACACTACACCAGTAAAATACAATCACACCTTCTCACAGCACTACTTAAGTTTCTAAAGCAATCCTTCAGAATGTGGACATTTCTTTGATTGCTTTTTTCCCAGAATAAATATGAAAGCTGCTTAAGAGCTTAGAATTGCAAGTGCACACTTGGTGCACTTCTACCAAGATCTTCTGAAGATGAAGGTGGGCTGGCTGAGTCTGCTGCCCTGAGCCAGCCAAATGTCAGGCAACTCTACCTGAGTGCAGGGTAGCCACATCACTGCTGTGTGTCACAGAACACCTCCAGCTGCCTGGCAGGCAGGGTGTACAGCCATCAGAGCCCCATCCTGCACCCCCAACACACCCCCTAAGGCAGTTCTCCTCTAAAATCTATTACTAATAGTTATTGCCCTGCAAAGGCATTCCTTAGCATATACTTCCCACTCAGAAATGAAAACCAAATTTCTTCTCTTCCACTTCCAAAGTTTTAGCAAAACAAAACCAAAACAAACCCACCCAACAATGAAACCATAGGAGGAGCAGAAAAACGGACCACAAACATTTTTTCTTAGTTCAGGATGATCTAGAAGATCAATGGGACATAAATTATTTGTGAGTCGAGCTATTTCTGTAAACTCTACTGAATGTTACATCAAGGGCAAAGCAAAAAGCCCATAACAAGCAGTTCAAATAATTTCCCCCAACCTCCTTCAGTCACTGAATTCTCAGGTGTTTCTTCTAATGGAAATAAAAATATTTCTATTTGCGTCATTTCCAAACTGATGTTCATGATTTAAACTCATCACTCCTTACGTATTCAAGGTGACTCCAAAGTGTCATGATATTTTCTGTGTATGCTGCAACACGCAGGCACCGTGTGGGGTATTAAAAATACTATGCATGCTTTCCTTTATTACATCTTTACTTCATTTTGCTCTAAAATTACTTTTTATATTACAGGATGCTGTTCACAGATATAACCACAGCTACATAATTTTGCAACACAAACTCCAAGAAGCAGCTTTCAAAACACAAAGCAAAGGGCAAGCCACTGGGCTAAAGTTTACTAAAAGACATTAATTTTATGGAAAACAGTGAAAACGAGTGGAAAAAACACTTCTTTATGTACAACAGATTTGACATGACAGAAGTAAAGACTCCTGACCCTTCCTCATACAAATCCTTCGCCTGCCCAGAATCTCAGAGTTAGAGGCATTTCCAGAGATTAATGGAAAACCCAATTCATACAAACTGTGTGACTCTTCCTCTGCAGGGCCCACGATGCCTAGTGCAGGGTTCTCAAATTTAAATAAGGATGTGACCAGCATCTCTGCTCTGGCAGAGGGAAATTACACATCAAGTATTACAATGTTCCCCTACAACTCTTCTTTTTTCCTAAAACAACTTTAAAAATAACTGGACGCTAATAATTTGAATGAAAAGAAAGCCAGTTACCCTGGAGAAAGTAAAACAGGCACACAATTTTATAGGTAAAATACGTTCTCTTTTTGTGCTCAACACACTAATGCAAAAAGTAAGAATTTTGCTGTTCATGTACTTCATACACAGTAACATTACCTTAAGATAATATTTTTCTCTTATTTTTAATGATCAATAAGAAATAAGATAAAGTTATGTTTGATTTCTTCACTTGTGGTTGAAAAGGAGAGCACATTTGCTTTTAACTAGATTGTTGGCCTTTGTCAAAACTTGTTAAAGCCAATTCTGAATCCTTTCCTGCTTCTGAATGCCTCAAGGCCTTATGTAATTAGGGTGCTGCTGGAGTGCCGAGGGGCAAAAGGAAAACTGCTGGTTTGGAGCACCTTGGACAGCCAAGGTCACTTTTGGTGGCAGTGTACAGAAAATCCAACATCTTGCTATCTATGCTTCAAGGAAATAATACTTTTCTAAATGTCTGAACGTGTGCAAACTGACCAGCTCAGAAAAGATACAGGTAATTAGTCCTGTTGTGCTGGCTATAAGCTGGTACATCAACTGCTGAATGCCCTGGACATCCACTCTGTGTCCCAAAGTGCTGTGGTACCTGTCCTGTTTCTCCAATAAACAATGTATTACAATTCTAGCTGTTGCCATCTGGCAGTAACTGTTTGAGTCCAAATTTCACAAATCCCCGTTGTTCTTAATTATCTGGGGCCTATTCTGTAAGCATACAAATTATCATGCCAAATAATTTGATTTACTATATCTAAATTAGATTCTTTTGACAGAAAAACCTTGGAAGTCACTGCACAATTCAACTCCTCAACACATATCAGTATGCATGTCATAAGTTACGAAGATGATTATAGTTATTTTCCTTTTAACTGGTTTTAAAGTTTCACAAGAACAGAAAAGTTAGAAGTAAGCTTTGTCCCTTACAACTCAAGAGCTACCTCCAGCACACTCACCAGCCCAAAAGGCAGCCCAGTGCTTATATTTAAATTTATAGTTGTATGTTTCTATTTACACTATATTTAGTACAAAAGTAACTCCAGCGTTACTCAATAAACACCATTTTTACATGTGGACATTCTTGCTTTGGGGAAATTTGACTTCTCGTGATGTCTGCACCCATTTAAGGGTGCATGATCACCTAAGTATCGTTTTCAATTTCAATAAAAGCATGTCTATGAGGATTAGACTGCTATGAACACTGCAGTGCAGATCTAAATAACTCAGTCTGCCAAACTAGTGTTACTATGGAAACAAAACTAATGTACTGTGACCACAGCTCTGACTGCATTACTTAAGACCATCTGGTTAAAACAAATATTTTCGTGGCATAGTATTTATTCTTAATTGTGTACTGATCGTTTTTCTTTTTTTTTTAACATGCACAAATACATTACTTTTTTTGTTGCATTACTGTACTCTGTTCAGGTTTTCACAACACTGCATGTGATTTTAGTTTTATTTAACATGCTTACAAATAAATCCACATCTCTGAGTTAAGCAAGATTGGATGAAGGTTAACAGTCTGAAGTTCCCTGCTCTCTTGCACCGTGTTTTAAATGAGGTATTTTTTCATATTCCTGCACCACGGCACCACTGAGGAAACACTTTACGCCATCTGTTCTCCCTGGGAACGCAGTGGTGCCGAAAAGCAAAGCTGAGCAATGAGCTCCCATCCACCCCATCTCAGCTCCCTGACTGCACTGTGGGTGCAAAGCACCTTCCCAGTCCATTGGCAGCTCCTCCAGCAGCTCCTTGCTAGAAGGAGTCAGAGCGCTTCCAAAGCAGTTTATTTTACTTTGAAGCATTTTTCAGAGTAATAACTCATTGCCGGTCTCCAGCCTGGGGAAATTTAATATTCTGAATTGAGATGCGTCACTGCAGATACTGTTCAGATAAGAAATCAAATGCTTTCACAGCTAAATTCAGATTGACCAGATTGTCAGCTATACCAACACAGAAAGGTGAGGAACACTTTTCCTATCTGTTTCTAAAACTGGAAAGATTTTTTATTCCAGGGAAACATTAAATTAATGAACTAGCAAACAAGTAGATCACTTTTTCATTTCAGTGTTTCGACAGAACTGCAATATTTAGTTCCTACTTAACAGGGAACATATAAATATGTATTATAAATATATATAAAAATATAACTATAACTAACTAACTATATGGTGGGGCTTCTCAGGGGCTTTTTTTGATGGTGGGTTGACCCTGGCTGGATGCCAGGTGCTCACCAAAACCTTTCTTACCACTCCTCTCATCAGCTAATACAAAGAAAAGCTCATGAGTCAAGATAAGGACAGGGAGAGATCACTCACCAGTTATCACCACAGGCAAAACAGACTCACCTTGGAGAAATTAGTTTAATTTATGACCAACCAAGTGAGAGCAGGTAATGAGAGATCAAACCAAACTTAAAAACACCTTCCCTGCATCCTTCCCTTCTTCCTGAGCTTAACTTCACTCCTGAATTCACTACCTCCTCTCCCGTAGTGGCACAGGGGAACACAAAAACATAAGTCAGTCCCAAAATGCAAGTTTGTCTATTCTTGCAAGCTCCACAGAAAAACCTTGTATTGCTTCCAGACTGCATTCTTGAACTGCATTATAAATTTGAGGACACATGACTTGAGAAATACCAAACCCAGTTGGTTTTCCAATGATGAAAGGAACTAAATGTTGTCCATTATGACAACGAGGCTTTTCTGGCTCAGACTGTCACAGTCCTTGGCCACAAAGGTAGATCCATTCTCTTGGCCTCAGCTTGAGCGTTCCTTAAAGATATGACTTGGAGAGGTAGATTTATTGTGGCATGGATTATCCATGCTGCTGGAGGTGTGAAAAGTGCAGGGGCTAATACTGGTGAAGTGACCTGCAATCTTCTTTAGGCAGCTCTGTTACACAAAGCCTGTGAGACCTGCAGTTGGGAGGGGAGGGAGGGAGCTCTGCCTGGGAAAGGCAGCAAGGACACCACTTCCCTCCTGTCAGCAGGAGCTGATGGTGCTCCATCAATGCAGCTGGAGGGCACTTTTGGCAAGAGCTGCGGCAAATGCACAGCAAATTTAAGGAACTGTGGATGATACCATAAAGAAAACGCAGAGCAATTAATCTACTGCTCTATTTGCTTGTATGTCCATCTGCACATTGTATCTGGACACACTATCATGGCATGTGGGAACTTGTAAGGTGTCAAACTATATGAGGTACTGTATTCTGATCTTGGAAACCATGGCAGAAAGTTAAGAATTCAGCTAGAGCCTCCACCTTTTTATGAAATAAACATCTAAGGAAAATATTCATGTCCTAAATTATGTGCTTCTGGATGCCACCACTGGAGACAGAAGAAGGAAAGTAGCTCTCAGTACAGAACTCCTTCAGATTCCCCAGGGCAATGCTTTTTGGAACAACTTTTGCTCAATCCTGCCAATACTTCACTTTTTTTTTTTTTTTCTAATGGAGAAAATGATGGGAAGAAGATTATTTTTTTAAAGAACACAAATGTAAAGGAAGCACAATCTTTCTAGTTCATAATTACAGCCTTGTATCAGATTGCCAACCATGTATCAATCAAGCATTTCTTATCATTAAGAAATGGGTAATTGCAGCAGATGATTGAAGGAAATCAGTCAATCTCTCTAACAAAAAAATCTATGTCTCCATTTATCAGATGGGTATAGGAAAGTGAGCATCAAATTCTGGCTAAAGACTCCAAGAAAACATGCTGAGAGCTAAAAGCAATATAATTAAGAGGTGATTACAGAAGAGCTTTACCTACAGCAGAGTGTGCAAAGCACCGCACCTCCCTGCACCACACACAGATCACCCTTCTGCCAGGAGCTCCTAGCGTAGCTGCTAGGAAAGCATCCTCACAAGGAACACTTCCAAAGGGACCTGCTAGCGAGGTGGGAGCCACCACAGCCAAGAGCTTCCCTTCTACAGCCAACAGCTACACAGACATCCAACCACGTGTGCAGAGAGCTGGCTCTGGACCTCAGGGCTGCCCTCACCTCTCCTCCGGTCCTCTGGGGTGAGTTTCAAAGAAAGACATTAAAATATACTTGCTCTTCCAAAACTGACAGTTGATGCTGGAGCTGCTGCCATCTGATGACTTGGTAAAGAGACAGGAAAGAGGAAATAGGAGCTACAATGACTCCAAGACTGTTAAAAGCTGAATTATGTTTGGCTGACAGAACAAAAAAAAAGCAAACTAACTTTTGTGCTATGGGTGATCTGAGGGTAGATAACTAAGAGAGCAGGATAGGGAAAATCTCCAGCAGTTTTTATCATCTTTGCAAGGCCACATAAATAAGCAGAATACTTAACAAAAAAATCCTGTTACACTTAACTACGTTTCCATTAATGACTGACATAGTTTATGCCAAGGCAATGGTGACTTCATGACATGTCATGTCTTAGTTTCACAAAATTTAAACTAAGCTCTATTACTTTGGGACACGGCATCTACACGTCCAGCATGGCAGAGAAGGAGGGAAAAATCAGGAGAGATCTGATCTCTGCTTCAGGAAATCTCTGCATATTCCCCCTCCCTACCCAGGGCAGAGCCACAATACAACAGGATCACCCACCTTCAGACTAAATTTATGGAATCATATTTCTTTGGACTTAAAAGAATATCCTAGAGATTCCTCAAGTCCATTGAATGTATATCTGTTTTTAGCTTATCAGAATATGAATGTGACTGTATTTCTAGTCCAGTTTGGCAAGCATCCCAGTACTGGTGTGATGACAAAATCAGATCAGCTCTGATTTCTCCTGACACTCTGCTTTGATGTGACAAGCATTGATACGAGAAGGTCCCATACTTCATTCACGGTTTCGGGTGGCCTCCCCAGTTGCAAGGATGATGAAAATAAGAAATTCTGTGGGCAGAGCACGAGAAAAGTGCAAGGCTCACCTGGCCTGCTCAGCTCTCCAGTCTCTGCCATGAAGGGTGTCCACACAGCAAGTCTGACCCCAGCACTGCCCACTCCCCGGCCCTCCAGCTGCCCCTCCAGCAAGGAGCTCCAGCTTCCCTGGAGACAAAGAGACAACCTGTCCCAGCCTTTTTCATCTGCTCTACTACCTCTGGCCCTTGGACATTCCACCTGTCCTTCTCTGACTCTTAATCTCATTCCACATTCTTCACACTCAAGGGAAAGTATTTAAAAGAAAAATTCTGATTGCAACTTATCTTCAGAGTCCACACCTTGAGTCACCCCATGAAGGTGTGAACATATTCTTATGTGGATGACTACACAACATGAATTTTGCATCACTGCCCACTCTTTTCCTCTTCTCTGCTGCTTCTCATCACCTCACTTTAGACTGTGAACCCTTCAGTCCACATAGCATGTCTTGCCACATCTGGGAAAAAAACTTATTTCTATCCCACTTTCCATTTTCATGTACCTTTCTTACTTGTTGCGTACTCTTCGTATACATGTCACTACCATCAGCTTTATTAACTCAATTTCTGGCAAATTGTTTTTGCAAGGGACAAGAAGAAACAATACAGTGAAAGTAAAGGAGTATCTGCACTAAAGAAGTACCTTATAAGATTAACATTATTGGATTTGTGCTGAAGGATTTCAGACACCACCGTGTCACAGTTGCTTCCTTTGAAGAACAAAACATATTTTCACCCAACAGCCAGAACCTTGGCCTCTGCCTGGACTCAGACTCAACTTGTTTCTCTCCATCTTAGATCAAGAACTTGCCCAAAGCATCCCTCCAATTTCACTAGGGCATACAGACAGCAGCAAGGGGTTTTAATAGGATTACTGTGGTCCTGGGGTATAAAGAGAATGGAGTCACGCATGAATAGCTGAGGACTCAAGTTTGCTTGCAGATAAAGAGAATTCAGAATCCTCAAACAGCAATTCCATAAGGAGTAAAACTTCCTAACCACAAAAGACACGAGTTTTAGAAATTACATACACACATATGAATTTATTGCTCCCCTATTTTTACTTTTTATGTATATGCAAATATCTGCAGATTCCTAACTTTGAAAATCAGACACAACCTCACAGACCAGTATATGGAAATTTTCCTTTTTTTCATAATAAAATGGGAACATGTAATTTCTAGTAACTTATGATATCTGTAAGAAAATGCAATAAGTACAAAAAGTGCCTGCTTAAGCAAAAAATTCTGGATACCCTAACCCACAAGCCTACACTTGGACCACCCATTATTTAATAACATGCCTTTGGCAAGCTCTGTTGATTCTTGCTAAGAATACTTTCTTTAAAATAGAAAAGGATTAACAGAAAGTTAAATCTTCAGTGCTTGACACATGAAGATCACCAAGGAAACTGTACTTATTTGACTCGAGGAGAACAGTGCTTAGATTTAAGGACAAAGCATGCACGGGATTCTTCATGAGCTTTGTTTTGCTTGCATTGAAATGGAGCATATCTAAAGCCCGATCTTAAACTTCTAAAATATATTTTTTAAATGCTTAACATACTTGTGCCTGCAATAGGTATAGAGATGACCCCAATGTGTAGGTACTAATGAAAATTATTTATGACAGTCCTCCCAAACATAGCTTCTTTCACCCTAAATCATGTGCTTGAGGCACCACTTGTGTAGTCTTGTGGGGAAACTCCACCTCAGCAACCTGGACAACTGCTCCAGCTCCATCTGAGGGAAAAGCAGCCACATCAATTTAATTTACAGCCTGGTCTACATTTGTCTACATTCCTCAGCATTCAAATATGTTGTCTTTAAAAAATACACTTTTTTCCCCCTCATTCTTTCCGTTTCCTTCAAGTAAAACACTTTCCAAATGGAACGTGAAACTAAAAGCTCTTCATGCCTATCCAGCTTTAATTTTCCTGTAAATTATTTGCTGTTAAGTTGACAATCTAAATGTATGTTTTAAAGAAATTTCACTATTTCAACATTTGATGCTTAAGTTTTACATACTGCATTTTATATTTAAAAAAAAATAAAGAAGAAAAAGTATCAGATGTCTGTTCTTGAACTTTTCAGTTAAAGCTCAGAGTGACACACCCAGGGAGTTACTTGCTTGAAGCATGAAACACAATTAGGGTAAATGCAGGCCTGTCCAAGTGTCCAGAGGTATCTATTTCTGACTGTTAACATTCCATAGAGTTTCTTGCTCTATTATAAATGAGCTCTGCCACAGAGCTCCCAGCTACCACAGCAAGCAAGAACTATTTGATATCATTAACTGCAACAGCATTTTCATCTTGCTAGAACTGACTGGAATGGCTGCAGGAAGCCCTGATCTGCAGTCCAACATGACTCCATCAGTTTCCATGATATCCTAAATTAGGTTTTGAGGAGACTGTTAACAAGAAATGTAAATACTACCCTTGGACTATCTCCATGGCTCACATACCATGCTGCAACCCTTTCACCTGGACATTAACAGAATGATCTGTATTTAAAAACACACTCCCAGCTCCTAACAGGAGGAGTACAGCCTGATGGCAGAAGTAATGGAGAGAAAAATGGAAAGAAAGTGGAGAAGGAGACTCAAGGTGACTAGAAGAAATAAAATGTAATGGGATAACTGAAAGGAAACATTTGCATTACTTTTTTTCTGCAATTCTCTTTGGCCAAAACTTCTTGTTCAGTACTTGTAACTCATACATGCTGCACAAAATAGTCATATGGTCATCACCCTAGCATATAATATTAAATGTGTTGACATAGGTGTTGGTCTCAAAGCTTTTCCCCCCTGGTGTTGAGCAATCACACCTCCTTTTAGACACTGTCCTGCCCACTCATTTTGGCAAAGGAGATCAGTGCTGAGCCTCAGCCCTGGGAACAGCTGCTAAAAGGAAGGAGCAATGGCAACAGGAGCCCTGTCCCTGTATTTAATGGGAGGGACCCACAAACTCAAAGAGGAATTAGTGACAAATCAGATCTGCTAGTTAAATGACTGCCAAAATAATCTCCATTTGCTAGAGAACATGTAAGTCATAATTCACCCAAGAAGAGGGACAACAAACTGGGAAGGTATGTCTCCAGATGTCTGAGCTGCAGAGGTGATGAAGACCCTAGAGACCTGACTCTCAGACAGCATCTATCATCATCAAGCATGTAACACGACTACAAAAAGAACTGTTTCTCTAGAGTATCTTTCTCATGAACTTTTCCTTACTGTTTGGAGGAGGTTTCAGTGTAGAAGGGCAGAGGACTGAGAGTCCTGTATTTGAGACACAGACTTTTTCTTTAAGTCACATGGCCAAACTGATGAGACAGGAACTAGAAAAATGGGCACTGTGGGTGGAAAATTGACCATATCCTTGACTCAAAGGATGGTGGCCAGCAGTAAAAGTCCAACTAGTGGCCAGTTTCTAGCAGTGTCTGAGGGACTGACATTGGGGCCAACACTGCTGGATGTCTCCATGAATCACCTGAACAGTGGGACAGAGTATGCCCTCAGCAAGGCCATGCGTGGGACCACGTAGGTGGTCAGTGTGGTGGAGGAATGGTCTGTCAGGAGCCTCCTGAAGCTCAGTATGACAAGTAAGAAGTCCTGAATTCCATACAGAATAACCCTATAGAAATATATGGAGTGGGGACTGACTGGCAAGGAAGCAGCTTTGCCAAAAAAACCCTGAGCGGTCTGGTGAACCAAAGTGGGCAACACGTGTCAGCTGTATGCCCCTGTGGCAGGGAGGGACAGCTGCACACAGCTGTATTACCAACTGTAGACAGCAGGCTTATAGAAATTATTATTTGCCTCTATATGGCATTTTTGCCAACATTTTTAGACTATTGTGCCAGTCTCAAACAAGACCATAGGAGGAATGCCACAGAAAGTTAAGTGAAGTCTTGATGTTTTAATGTGATCAGCTTCACTGAATCAATTAATGACATTTCAGCCTACAGATCTCCATTAGGAAAGAAGGCACCTCTATGAACAGTAAGAAAATACCTCTATGAACACTAAGAAAATAGTGAGTTTGATAATGATTGCTCAAGATAGTATTAAGTAAAATCTTTTACAGAATTTAGAAATTTCTCCTGTGATTCTTCAGTCTGTTTGCATCAAAAAGTACTCTATTCAAATGTTTGAGCAAAGCAGTTGAGCTCTTGGACAAGGTTTATCTAATCATGGACCACAAGGTGTTGCAGAACAATCATCTGATCAAGAAAAGAGAAATAACATGTTATTTATGCTAATGACCATACAGCCAGTCTCTCTGAATCATACTGATTAATCATGCTATGGAACAGGTGTAATGAATTATTCCTGAATTATTCTCAGGATTCCAACCATGTATGAAAACATGCGAAAAACAATTACAACTGGCAGGCAGGAAAGGAAAACAATGGCAATATTTTGTTCATATACTATTTCTGAATACTAAATTGGCCTGAAATCTATTAATTAGATGTTCACAGTAATTCCTTCATGCAAACTGATTCAGAACACTGTTGCCAATTCTTCCAGCCACAAATGGGTCATTCTTACAACAGCACAGCTCTATTTATCTTGGCCACCCTGTCAGGAGCAGAAGCACAGGCAGTATGGCCAAAGCTGAATGAGGATTTACACACTTTTATTGAGAAACTTAATTTTTACAATTTGCCTAAATCATCGGTTACTTTATATCCTGCAATACTGCTACCATCAGCATTAATAAATAATCTTGGCTTCAGCCTCCAGGTTGTGAGATTGATATGTACCGTGCTCATGTTCCTTCCTCCCTTGATTTTTAACTTCTAGTGTATGCCAAAGCCCCACCCCTTGAGGATTATTGATTTACTTAAAAGGGGAGGGGAGCTAGGGAAGAGAGACAGGTGGTATTGTCACACCATCACTGGAGAACAGGAAGCAAACAAAAAAGGAAAAGGCATGGGGTCCAGCCCCCACCTTCTGAAGCTGCTGCTCATCTGCTGCAAGGATTGCACTCCAGGCAAGATCAGGATGATTGCAATGTGACAGGTAAATAGAGAAACAACCTCCATCAAGGAAGATCCTCCATCCCCTATGCAGTGTTCACATACCTGCTTGATTCTTCTGTTACCCACTAATCCACAGTAACTGTTCAGTGGCTGTGAGCAACAGTACATAATAGTCAAGAAGAGGAAATAACTAATTTGCTTGTGTCTCATTGAGAATTTTGCCAAAACACCAGTCAATCCTGTTATAGTCACTGATATGTAAAACAACAAATGGTCTTCAGTAATGACAAAAAAAAAGCAAAACTGTCTTCCATAAACCCTACAAATAACATACTCTAAAAATGACTTTTTCTGCTCTAGTTAAAAAATGTGATTAAATCTGTATTTCTGTGTAAGAGTGAATACCCGTACATTAGTAAGGATTTGTTGCATTGAAATCATGAGTTCAGCCACGCTTGAGGACACTGTTTGATGTGGCAGAAACCAGAATGCAGGTGGAACAAGAGAACTCCCCTTCCTCAGAGGGCAGAGTGTGTTCCCAGGCAGGTCATTCACATAGTGGTGGTCTATGTGACCTTGGCTTACTTTCCACAGCACGTGCCCAAAGCTTAGCTGTGATAATCAAAACTGATTAAATGAAGGCTATTCCTAATGCAAACTGGAATGGATGACAAAGTTTTCCTTGCAAATGGATGGGATTAAGCCTTTTTCTCACACCTGATTTTGAAAAGGCTGGTACTATCAAAGATAGTTCAAAACCCTTTTCCTGCATGAACATCCTCTACAACCTTAGGAAATCACATCACCTGCCCTTTGAATTTTGCTTTCTGGCTGTGAAGAGTAGCATTTTTCCATCATCTGTTACCTCAACTTCATTACAACAGCAATTACATTATTATTTGCAAGACTCTCACATGGGTACATTTAAGGAGACAGCTGAGAAGTTTATAAAGGAAGACACCTCCTCTTCCCCCAAGAAATAAATAGTGGTCATTGCAGATAAATTAAAGTCATTCCAATTTCTGTTTGTGTGCCACTATTTTAACAGCAATGAAGGGATGCTGTGTGAGGCATGTGAGTTTGCCATTTGTTTGCTGCTATTTAGAATTTAAAAAAAAAAACAACAAAAACCAAGTTGCACAAATTGGGGATTGATACTAGGAAAATGCATTGAAACTGTTCCTGGTAGGCACCAGGAGGCTCTGCCCATCTGGCCCTGGCTCCTCCAGTGCATTAAATGCTGCCAGGAATCCAAATCTGTAATTACAGCTACCCAGTGCATGAAACACCCATGCTCCTTTGCCTTCTATTTTCTGTATTCACAAAGTAAAGCTTCTCCTGCAGCTCGCTGTTCCCGCAGAGCCCACAAAGCCTGAGCCACATGCCGTGTACGTGACGGGGCACCCAGAGCCTCGGGGACCCAGTGCTGGGATGCCCCACTTTGGCTCCAGCCTCCTTGCCCAGAGCGTGGCTGGTCCTCACATCCCTCCACTGTCTCCCACTCTCTGCAAAAGCTACAGGGACAGCACAGAGCTGGCTCCTTGCAGAGACCATGTTCCTGAAAATCCAGTGCCAGGAGAGAAGGCAGCCTGTTATTTCAAGTGACCCAGCAACAAATCATTCGTTATTACGGGGCAGCCCAATGCCAACAGTGCACTGCAGGCACAGGATCCTGTGCCAGATGAGAATACAGCAAGCAAGGAGCACGAAAGCATCGTGACCAGAATCTGAGATGCAGAATCTGATGAGGGACCGCAGCCCTTCCAATGAGATGAACTGTGAGCAGCATTAATGAAATGCAAGTACGTAACTTATGGCACAGAGCACTAGAAGTATTGAACTGAGAAAGGGAAGCAGTTCCACGGCCATAAAGGGCTACAAATAGAACTGGGATTTATAGCAAATGGCTCCTAGTGCAGAAGCACGGCTCCTTGATGATATTACCACATGAAGAGCAATAATTTGTGTTACATATCAGGTAACTGCAGGCAGTGCAACAGCTTCTCTTCCTCTTCTGCAACTCCTAGGTCACGAGCTGGCCCCTCTGCTTTTCTGATAAAGCTTCCAAAATCTCAGGAGGAATCCCCTTCCCAAATACAAGCTCATTGCTCAGATCTAACCTCACTGGAAGTCTGCTCTGACTGCAGTCTGTAGAGTACCTGTTAAACACCACATCTACAGGGTTGTTTTGTTCCTCTGTCTGAGTTTATCAGTGCAAATACCCATTTTGTTTAGAAGCTTTCATCGCTGGAACCTATGCAACTACAGCAAGGGTCACAGAAGCACACTGGGTGTCTAGACATAATCTTAGACACTGAGGATCAATAAGTGTATCTGGTACTCCTCAACCCTACCTCCCTTTCCTTAAAAGGGGTATATGAGATGGAGAAGCCAGGAACACATGTGCTGCAAGTGCTATTGCTAACAGCTCTGAGAAATGCTCCTGCCTGGGAAGAACAGCAATGAATTTCTCCAGTATCTCAAGCACTGAAGGTCTGATTCTGTAAGAAAAATATGTTTTACACAGGAAGTTATTTCAAAACAATGCAGCAATTTGTGAATTAGGAAAAAGAAAATCCCAGCAAATGTAAATTTCCCACCTTTCTCAGTAGAAAACCTGGCTGCTGCAGTTCATTTTTCCTGAAATTCTATTATTAGTCTTTGCACTGCCACAGACGTCTCTGCTGGTATCAAGGCCCTATTCTGCAGAACATATAAATGTGAAGAGACATCAAGTGGTGTTAGGGAAGAAAACCCATAGAAGTTACAAATAGGAGTACAAAAACATTAGTGACAGGACAGAAACTACAAGGACTACTGCAGAATTGCCTTGGTTCATCAATATTACCTTTAGATACTTCATCATATTGTAACTTTACATGATGTGTGTTACAATGTGACATTTTATGATTCCAAAGTTACAGAATTCCTAATTTCAGCAGCCCATCACATAAAATAACCATGTCATACAATAAAAATCTCTTCCTGACGTTCATGTGGCTGTAAGTCTACACTTATTTCCTTCACTCCAAGCTTTGCAGAACAATTGCTGCCATTTTCTCAGTGAAGAAATAGGAAACAAAGAATTAGTATCAAACGTTGGAGATCAATTTTCACAGACCCCATTGCTTGATAATTTAAATGCTAAGTACTGCAGCCAATTAGTCTAGACTGAAGTATTTGATGGGGGCAAAATTTAGGTTAACAAATACTGCATAATATTATCTGAATAATACAGAGCAGACTTCCTATAAAGATGAATTTTGAATCTGCCCATTATATGAAACAGGTGCAAAGAGTGCGTGGGAGAGGTGAATTCATCCCTCCTCTAAATGGCAGTATAAAATAAAATTAGGATATAAAATTTGGGGGTGTCTCACAGGGCAGTTTTTAATTATATACTTAGCAGCATCTTTGCATATAATCATTACCTCAGCCTCCTCGTTTGCATGTATATATTCTTTTGTGCCATGATCAAAGAACAAAGGTTAAATCCTTCTGAAACTCTATTCAAGCAGTGAAAATTGAAAACAGCTATTTTGAGGCTTTGAGATTTTTTGTGTGTTTTCCAACTGTCTGTATAATCTGCTTAAAATTCTGTTTACTTGTTAAACCATGTATTCATAGTGTGATATTACAGAGCACAGGTGAACCAGCAGAGTTTTAAGGAGGACCCTTTTAATGGTCCTCCCACGGAAGAGTGAGAAACAGAATGAGGTCTCCAGCTGGGACACTGGCTGGCTGCTGGAGGACTTCCACCAGATCTTCACCCCTCCCATTCTTCTCCCACACTCAGTTTTGGTTTGCAAGGAAGAGTTTGGTATGAAAACACTGGAATTGCTGTCTAGTCCTCTGTTGCTATGCTCATGGCACACAAATGAAGTCCCTTCTCTGTCCTGACAGCAATGGATAAATACCCAGCCTTGGCAGCTGGGGCAGATGGGAACTGATGGAGAGGCAGAGCCATGCTGGTGCCAGTGAGGAATGATGAGACTGGGTCTGCTGGGGCCATGGGGCTGCTTTCAGTCACTTCTTTCCCAGAAAATGTCTGGCTTGTGAGCTTTTCTTCTTCCTCTGTTGCCACCAGCTGACCTGTATGAACATCAAGCTGTATGTTATGGCCCTTCCTGGCTACTTCTGAGGAAGTCCTCAGTGCCCAGTTAGAATTCCTGGTTTGTGTTTGGGCCTAGGTTAACACTGAAAATAACCCATGTACTGCAAACTTCCTCCTTTTCTCTAAATAGAAGCTGGCAGGATCTGAGCAAGGGTTGAAAACTTTAGAATAAGACAAGGGAAGATGAACTACTGAGTAAATGAAAGCCTACAAGGCACATGGCATGGAAACAGCTCGTCAATCCCTCATTTTAACAAAACCCAGACAGATGTATTTCTGTAACATGTCCAGCTCATCCTTGTGACACATCACCAAAAACAAGAGAATATTGAGATAGAGGGTGTCAACACACAAATACCACAATCACACAGGTCACAGCACCAAGAAGTATTTCAGGGTTCATCTAGCACCAGACACCTAAATTCAGCTGCCATCCCAACCTATCAAACTGACTTAAATGCTAAGTGCTGGAGAAAACCTCTTCCTTCTTCCAATCACAGGTTCCTGAAGCAATAGCCACCGAAGGCTGGAGGATAATCTGTTTCTGGGTTAGTAACCACTTTTTAGTAAAGAAAATTTTTAGCAGTTTAAACTGTTACTTTGCAGCCCTGCAAAAATGAAAAGATACCAGGTCAGCTCTTCCCTACAACCTCCTGACGATCTGAACACACGGAATGAACTCCCTTTCTGTCCCAGACACACAACCTTTAATATCAGTTATGAACAGCACACCAGCAGGGTATTTTCCAGGACTGGGAAGCCACATCAGCTATTTCTACTGAATCACAACCCATTATCAAGAGGATGGCCAAGTTCAGCCTTTCTCAGCAGACCCATGGCTCAGGTCTGCCACAAGATGTATTTGAAATTTCAGTTACCAAAGAGCTATTTAGATTTTCACTGATAGTTAATTGCTTTCCATTATGTACACAGAGAAAGATGCATAAGGGGTGGATTGACTGGAAAATACTATAATTAAAAAAGGGTTTTGGCTAGTAAAAGGATCTAGAGAGCTCCTCACTGGACACATCCTTTTACACTGCTAGTCCTCTGGATAGATTCATTCTGTCCAGGTTTAGTCTATGTCAGATTTGCTAGGGATAAAGTGAGGATGACTCGGGAGCAACAATCAGATGCACTGTTCAGCTTCAGCCTCTTCCACAGTCTTCTTTTAAAAGAGTTGGAGATTAGGAATGAGCAGCACAGAAGGAAGCCCAGCAGGACGTGAAACACCAGGTGAGGCTCTCTGTCTACAATGCTCAACATTAATAGCTTCTTGGAAAGAAAGAAGAATTTGAACATCCTATTTCTGTCATGCAGTGCCAAGGCAGACATGGATTTTGGATGGGGATGTTGGAGCATTTCTTCTTACTCCACCAACTCTGTCCTTTCAAGAAATGTTTCCACCATATGGTAGAAAGAGCCATAAAATCACAGAAAATATCATCTGGATATTTAGTCAACTGCTGTTTCCAGAAATGCTGGTATCCTCAGTCATATAGGAAAAAGGCAGTAAAAGTAGGGCTTCACCTGCAAGTCTAAAGGCCCTCTGGCATTCTGGCCTCTTCAAAAGACTGGCTGAAACTAGGTTAAAATCTTCAATTAAAAAAATGGCAATTCACTGAATATATATTCAGGATTCTGAGGTTAAAGAATACCCATTTGCTGCATTTGACCCTTTCCATCTAAATACCGAAGGTCTGACTTTTACAATTGTTGTGTCCACACACAGACACAACCTTCCTCCTGAAGGAGGGCTGCAGATGCTCAGTGACATCTGAAAAACAAACTACTTAGCAGAGGAAGAGTCTATAAACTAGAACACGAAAGAAATTATCCAAAGGGCAGCATGTCATGTACTCTACACTACTGGAGTACTACTGTCACTGTAAATTTTCCCTCATTTTCCCCTTAAGAGCTATCAGTATGTCTTGATGACTGCAAAGGCACACAGGCATGTGTCTCCTGTCTTTCAACACCTTTCCAACATTTCAGGTTTCCTACACAGCACCTGTCTGAAGTTCACTGCATCACTCCTGCTTCCTTCAGCACCTGCCTCCTACACTCAGAGGAAAAGAAGCTCAGTTATAATGCACTGTAGCACACAGATTTTATACAACAAATTCATTTTACATGAAATTACTCTTGGAGACATAGAAAGAAAGTGGAGAGAATAAAGCCAAAGAAGCCAACATTCTAGACAGGCAGAAGCGTACAAAATATACTCTAAGTACAATTTAAACCCCTTCATAAAGCAAACAAACCAAGAAAAATTCAAAGTGATACAATGCAGTGTAATTTAAGCCTAATGTTGCAACACTAAAAAATCAGCAAATGAAGTAGATGCTTCACATGGCTCTGTCACTATACTGTGCATAGAAAGCATCTTGGAAATATATACTAAAAATTTGCATGTTTTCCTCCTCACAATGGCAAAATTTTAGTCTGATGATCTTCTGTCATTTCAGAAAAAAACATGTGCCATAAAATGAATAGTAAGAGGAAACTAATTAGAGTTTGCACCTATGCAAAAAACACAATTCAATCTCTTAAATAATTAAAAGCATTTCTGAGTGTGAGCTTTTCTTATTGTTATCAAAAAAAAATCAGTTTATATTGCAGCTGAGATTAATATTTTTAGTATCTGAATGGAAACAAATGTGGAAGCAAATGTCTATTAAAACTGTGTGATGGCCTACGGCTTTATAAATAACCACATCCCCTCGCTGCCAGTTGCAGTGATGACTACGGATACAGCATGCTAAGTTATTCCATCACAAGTCACACGCTCGTGGGAGCACTGCAAAGTGAAGATCAAGGTTAAATAGTTAGCAGGGATTTCTAAGAGGAAAGATGGCCGTGTGACCTTGGAGCTCTGACAGGCTCCAATCCAGGAAAATATGGTATGTAAGGAATCAGATGTTACCCATGTTCTTTACAGGAGAATTTTTTTTTAATTAGATACAAAGCATTTCATGTCTAAAAGGCCAACTAGGGAAGTCAAGAGTTCACAGCAAAATGTGTGCTGTTTCTAAAAGTCCCCCACATTAAATGTTACAGAATGATGCTTTACCCCCAAATTCAGTGCTTGTGCTCATCTGATGTAGAAAACTCTCCTGCACTGAAACCCTAATGGAGGCAGTTTTGAAAGACTCACAGCACTTATTTTCACTAGAAGGTGTGCAGCTGCTTTGCAGTATTTCCCAAAAAACTAGCACCATTCTCATGAATGGTTTCCCAATGTGAGCTGATTAATATTACAGCTAACAGCACTGTCCCAAACTTCGCCTGGAATTTCCTCCCTCTAACTGTTGCACTAAAGATGCGTTTTCATAATCCAGGCACAAAGGTGACTTCTGCCAAGCAGAGGAAGGGACTGGGGCTTGACAGGGTGCCTGTTCCCCTTGGCTCATTCAGGGGCCAGAAAAGCAACTCAGCGAGGCTGTATCTTACAGAGCACCGAAGGAAAGAGGCCAGGAAACTTCATGCTGGGATTTTTCCCAGGTTTAACTCTGTATATTCATCCACAGCTTCCCATGAGTCAAAGCAAAGTTGAAACTGCCTGGCATGGCTGCAGACCTGCATTCTGCCCAAGTTTCTTTCTCCTGGCAGATTCCAACTGTCCTTCCCTCCTGTCCTCACCTCCTACCTAATCTAAACCATCCCAACATTTGCTTCAAGCAGCCTGAGCACTCCCTCCCAGAAAGCTACTTCTTGAGAGGCTTAAAAACTTGGCAAAAATTAGATTTTTAACCCAGAAAAAGATTTCCAAAAGGTAAGACCCTGTTATGGGTTACTGATATGTAAAAAAGGCATGGTTATTATGAGTAAAAAGAAATTCCTCCTTGTTCTTTATTTCAGAACCAGCCTGAACAGTTCTGGAGGCAGTTTTCACACTGGAAGCTATTCCAATGGAAATGTTGGTGTAGCCAAAATGAAAGGAAGATCTGCTACAACGTCCTATGGTATTTCCATTAGTTTTATTACCCCTATCTCTACCTAACACAATGCCTTTAAAAACTATTAAAAGCAGTAAAATGCCTCTATTTTTCCTTCCTTGTCTAAGGAGGAACACACATCAACCAAACCAATTTCTTTAACTAAAATGACACTTTTGACCTCTCATTATAATTTGACAACCACTTAGTTTGCCTTCAAATCAACACTCTCTATGTTTCTAACTACACGTAACACAACATGGCTGCGGATGACCTGTGTTTACATTTTCTAAGCCCAACTCACTCTGCTTTCTGAACTGTTAGAAATTAGAGCTGCTAAGAACAACAACAACAAAAAAGCTACTATTTGTTTCTAAGTTATTATCAGAAGACAAGCTTCAGATCACTCCAACCTAAATAACTACTGCCAGAGTTGTTTCTACCCATTAGTAGTTGTCAACAGATTGGTTTCACTTAATGGGCAGCCAAACTCAGCTTCACTGAACAGCATTTCCCTGGGAAAAAAAAAAAAAAAGAGTTTGCAAACCTTCACATGAAGAAAATGAACAGGATGCGTGTAATAACAAGTACATAAAAAATGAAATGCAATCTGCTCACAAAACTGCAGTATATAGTTTTGTTCTCCTACTTTTTTAGTAAGTCCTGTTGTCTAGCTGTGTATTCCAATTGACAAAAACAATACAACCAATATCCTGAGACAGCAAAATTTTGATGAAATTCATAAATAAAACTAGGTTGAAAAATAACTTGATTTTTTTTTTTTTTTTTAGTATAGCTCCAACTCTTTTTTTAAGGAGATCAAGAGTAGTTTGAAATACCTGATCACAATAAGGCATGAAGGAAAACAGCTTTTCAAAAAGAAAAAATAATCAAACTATCCCAAACTGCTCCCCTACCTGCTGGGCTATTTGTTTCATCACCAGAGCAGAGCAAAGGGTTATATAGTCAGAACAATAAGCTACTACACTTGTAACTCAGCTCATTTCTCTTACCCTGACAGAAAGCTACTGGCAAATGTGTGGTGGCTCCTTTTTATTTTTCTAATTAATTCCAAAATTGAATTGAAACTAAAGGAGGAGAAAGATTAAATGAGCTATAGCAGAGGTAGCCCTGCCCTTCACACACTGCATCCTGGGATGCCTTGCAAGAAGTCTGCCCAGACTTCATACAGAGATGTGAATGCTCAGCACTGGGCTGCAGATTGAACCTCCAATTAAGCATCTGTGGGAGAGCAAGGAGTCTCCCTCTCTCCCTCTCCCTGGTGATGCCCAGCAGTCAGAGAGCAGACAGAGACAACCACTGCAGCACATCTCTGCAAAGGTTTCTCTTGGCAGCCTGAGCAGTTGCTATTTTCCCTTTATATTTGTAATGTGAGGTGTGCATGTCAGTGTGTGTGTGTTTTGCTTCTGTTATGAACCGGTTTTAACGCATGAACAAAGCCTGGGGTGAAGTGATGGGGAAGGATTGGAGGAGGATGCTTTTGAAGAATGGGGGTTTGATAGCGGGATCATTGAGCATCTCTTATTTGTATATGGTCTCATTTACATTAAAGAGGAAATACAACAGTAACACAGCAATTCACGGATACAGGAGCAGTGTCCACAAGCACATGGGGATGCCTGTCCTGCTCTATTTGGTGTCTGGGTCTGGGTTTAGAAGCTTGCTCAGAATTAAAAGAGCTTTAGTCCCCTCCGCATGCTTCATGTACGCCATTCCTTTACAGAAACAGTGTCTGCAGATGAACATTGGCTGCCAAAAATGTGACAAATTCAAACAGACAAGCTCTCATAATTACCAGAGAAATCTGTACACAAAGGAGGAAAGGGAACTATGCTCCATGGAAAAAAAAAAAAAAAAGTCCAAACATCATATATGAAAACAAGACAAAGGGAGCTATTGTTGAAATGAGTCTTGCCAGTTCCCAAAACATTTGATTTTCTTTTTACCCTTAGGCTTTAAGAGTAAGTGAATACATTTATTTCTTTTGTAAAAATAAAATCATTCTGTATTTCTTCTATCTGGAAGAGAGAAAATTACAAAATAGGAAAATCAGCCTCTCCACCAACCCTGCCCCATGCAGCACACGAGTTTAAAGAAAATGTGACTTCACATCTGAAAATACCCTAATTCAGAAAAAAACTGTATCACAAAACTACTAAAGGCATGGAGTTGTCCTACTGAGCAGCATCTAGGCCTCAGCAGTACAAATTTAATAACCACCCCACTGCCCCAGAATCAACATCCAGGACTTTTTGTTGCAGACACAGAGCAGCAGAGCAGTAGGTCAGGCTGAAAGGCTTCAGCTGTCATACAGGAGTTATCTTTACTCAAACAACACTGGAAGATTCAACTGGATTATTTTTATCATGATCCTGCACTTCTTTTCATGATTTTGCACGTTGCAGATGGCGGTGCCTCCTGCCCTGCCCCAGCATCCTACAGCAAATCACGCTCCCAAATACAAAGGCAGCACCATCCCATTTCCCTGGCCAGACATACTCTCCCATCATCCTGGTAACACTCATTATATCACACACTTATCACCATTATCTCTTCACTGAAAGCTGATTTCTAAAAAATTGCTTTTTCATATCATGGTTCCTTCCACTGTATTCATTAACAAGAACTTGTTTATTTTCTGACCTCATCCAACTTTACTTCTTTGGGTTTTTTTAACCATTTCTCCCTTTTTTTTTTATTTACTCCTTGAAGTAACTCTGAATCTAACCACTTCCATTTAGTATCTATGTGAACAGCAGAAAATAGTAATATTGCCGTTTTTGTCTAATGAAGTTTTCTATTTTATTTCAGGTTTGTAGGTAGGATTTTCAGGAGAATCCCACCCTGCTCAACAGATACACATGCAGGTTTTACAGGCCGTTCTGTTATGGGTAATGTACCTACCATACCACTTCAAAATGATGCCAGTATGCCAAAAATGCAGTACTATTACTTTGAGACTATTTCATAATAGTTCATGAAAGGAAACTAGATCACAAAACATGTTATTGCCATTACCTGTGGAAGTCATTACTGTGGGGCCTAAGGACGGCTGCAAAGCAGCTTCACACGCCAATGGAAAACCTTTCACATCCACTGGCTGCTCCTAACGAGTCAGCCTGTGCCAGCACCACCACAATTAACCACAATGATTTCCTCTTCTTGACAGAAATCTCTCCATGGAAATTTGCTCCACGCTAATACCTAAAACTGATTTTTAACACTACAGATGAGACATAAACAAAATCAGTTTATCTTCTCAGATCAAAACATTTCAGGGCCAATCCAATGGCTTGAAAACGCATCAGAAAAGAGCTAATTCTGTGAAAATAATTCCTTTTATTCCTCTGATTTTCAGAGGAATGCTTTGCTGATATTTCTAACCTGCACACTTCTTTTCTAACTCTCTTCAAAAATGGATAATCAATCACAAAAATCACCCTGTTCAGAATCTGTGATGTTGGGATGCCCAAGAGACAGGTGGGATTGGCATGCTCCTAATTAAAACAGTCACACATCAATTTGCAAGGTCTTCAAAATCTGGAAATCTCTTACATATTATATACATATCTTGCACAAGAATAGAAATTTTCTTTACACTGGTTACATCACATATTGCTCAGGATCTGCAACTTGCCCTCAAAATGGCCAGTGTCATGAATTGGTAAGGATTACTGTTAACCTTCACACTTGTAGACTGAACAAACAGACTGTATTTTTCTCAGAGCATAAATTAACAGCACTAAATATGATGTTTTGGAACATTCACATAAAAACATCAAAGGTTGATTTTGCTTTTAAATATTGGAAGGGTATTTATTAAGTTGCTTTGTTATAATATTTTGGCACTTATCAGGCAGAAATTTGAGATGAAATACATAACACTGATGTAACAATGTTTTCTGTGAAATATAAAATAATCTGGCACATTCTTCTCTCCACCATATGAAAAGTAATTCAACTACAATCTCTACTAGATTTATATTACTCCCTGAATTAAATAGAACTGTTTGAATTTTTTCTAGCTTAAAACAAAAGAAACAGAAAACCGCAAAAACCTAAACCAAGAAATCCATTTAACATTGCCAGCTTAACAAAGTTCTTTGGATGTACTATCAATTATTCTTTCTAGCCCCACAGTCACATATTAAGAAATCTTTAGGAAACATTGCAAAGGAGTAGTACAAGAAATGCACAACTGCAAAATGCAAAGTATCCTCCAAGGCAGGAAACTAAACTTCCAGGACTGTCATGTTCTGATGGTTTTCAGTTCTGCAGAGCTTTCTATTTTTCTCTTCTTCAATTTAGCCCTGGGAAGCTGTTGTGGGAGGTATTATCTGTTTGATGGAGATTTTTTTTTCTCCAGATTGTAGCCAAAAATAGATGATGAGAGGAAAAAAAAAAAGAAAAAAAGAAAATCTCATGTAAATAGCCTCAGAAGATGTGATTTACAAAAGAATAAACCTGCCAGCCACAGATTAAACCACACTATATTTGTTCTGAAACAGAATTAAAATGAATAGCATCATTAACTGCATCTGCTAAGAAGTCATCCTGCTTCTGTACAGAGTGAGTTTTTGCTGAGGAAGATTCCTTGCCCACATCTCATCCATGGAAAATGTGGGATAGAAACACACACCCCCCCAATATCTGTGAGATAATAAAGTCAAACCAAATAAAAATAAAAGCATCTTTGACACAAAAGGGAGAATTATTTTCAACTTTAAATTTGAAATTTCGGTTGAAAAAATATGGCCAGACAGAAGGACAAAGTGCATTTCTTTCCAAATTTCTTTCCAAAACCAAACTACTGAACATCTACTTCAGAGGCAGCAGAGCAGAGCTATGTGTCCCAGCCAATGCATGACCTATGCAAACTTTCCCTGATGTTACACAGCAATAACTTATTCAATCTCCTCTTTAATTCAAGAAAGCTTGTCAGCAATCAAGGGGTTAAATCCCTCTTCTCATCCTCCTCTCCTCAGCTTCCCACACAAGACTGAACCTATTTCATAAATGAGAGCTGTCCTCCTACATAAGATTCATATTAATAAAATCATTCTTGGAGGATCACAGGCTCCATCTATCCCAGCACATTAAGCAGTGCCAGGGAATGCTCCCGGGAGAAGGAACCTGATGGTCTGCACTCTCACGGTGGAAGATGGCCACTGGCAGCACCTGGCCCCAAACCAGGCAGTGCTCTCCCAAACCAGTCTCTGGCCATCCATCAGCTGGGATGTGACCAACCTGTTTCGGACCGTAAGGCTCAGCAGTGCCGGCCCGGGCTCCACTGTGCCAGCTGGCCCCGCTGCCAGGGCAGCCACAGCCTTTCCATGCACAGAGAAATGCCAGCAGCATGCAGCGTGTGCAGCCTTGGAGCTCCAGCTGCTTTACATTTAGGTGTCTTTACCAGTCTCTTGTACAGCCCTTGGACAGCAGAACCAGCTTCATGGTACCTGCTCCCCACAAGTTAGCTCTCCTCTGACTATGGATACTGTCAGCATTTCCAGCAGAGACAACGCACCGTAACACTGGTGAGGGATCTCCTATGGTCCAGTCATCAACTTGGTAGTGTAAAAAATCCAATGAGTTTAACTCTGGGAAATGTGTTCTGTTTGTGTTAGTCAAATCTGGGTGAAACAGAAGCAAAACACTATTTTAAATGGACTCTATGAGTGCATAACACAGGCTCTAGATGCCAGGGCCTTCTACAGCTGCACTGAGCTGGGGGACAGCACTTCAGCAAAGGCATTCAAAAACGCCTACATTGTAACTCTTTAAAAGGGCAAATCAAGATCTTTTCTTGCACCCAAAAAAATCTTTGCCATACATAAGAGAAATCAGACAAGTGCTACTGGATTTGATTCTACTGTTTCAATAAAATACAAATGCTAAGAGGGCAGGACAAGGGATATGAGGGCTTTATTATCCTCACCAGCCAATACTCCATGATATGGAGCTCACAGGACTCAAACCTGTATCGCTTCAAGGTCTGTCACACATCCCCCATGGTCAGGGTTGTCTGCAAAAGCTGACAGTGGAGAAGACTGGTTTTAACACTAACTTCTGCCATCACTTGCCTTAGCACCTGGAGTGAAGGACAGAGGGGGAAGTCACACACACGGGGATCTCTGGTACAGCAGATGAAGGTGCACAGTCCACATTCAGCCCTCCCTTTGGACCTGAGCACCAGTGGTACTACAGAAAACAACACTCAGGAAACAACCACCACTACAGCTGGCCAGCTCCAGTATTGCCAGTGGTGTAACTGGGCAGACTCAGGCTGCAGGACAGGCACTGAGGTATTCTGGGCTATGACAGATGAGATGCAAAAGTTGAAGGTGTTACTGCCAAGTCTTACCATCATTTCCCAAAGCCTTCGTTCAGCCCTTCTGCTGGAGGTGGCAAAACCAACATGGTGTGAGCCCCAGCCAAGGGCACCAGCACCTCAAACTGTCCCTGTAAATCCCATCCTCTGTAATTACAGTCAGTGATGAAGATGCAGCTCTCGAGACACAGAGGGCAATTAATTACCAGAATTGGCATTGCTGGTTTTAAGTATCACACTAAACATGCATTAACAAAAGGCAGCACTGTATTATATATTTTTGGATCAGAACACTCAATCAGTACATGTTAGAATACAGGAACATTAGGTAAAAGCAACAACAATTTGAAAAATACGATCTAAAAATCAAGCTTAGAGAGAAATGGAGTTTTCTTTTTCCAGATGACCGGCATAACACAAAGTGACTTAACTCATCTGACAAGATGGATTACAGCTGGCCCCTTATCTCTTGGCCTGCTTAGTAACATGAAAGGAAAAGAAAAACAATGCATTAATTGACGGTGGAGAACGTTTTTCTTCCTAATGGTTTCCAGCCAGAATTTTTGAGCCTGAGCCATTTCCCAAATAATGGCTAGCATTTGTGTACACATTACTTTCTTTCATGTGACAAGGAAATGTAACTTTTCTTTGAAAACATACTCATTAAAGAAGCAAACCCCTTCCCCTCCCCAGAAGCCTTTGCACCCCATTCATAAGTGTGACACAGTATAATCACTTTAAAAGTCTGGACAAACTGCAGATCCTTTGAAAACTCCCACAGCAGAGACACAGCCATGTGCCTACTCTCCAATGCCCTCTATTAGATCAGGCCTACCCAATATTTTAAGGTTATTTGCAATGCGACAACCATCAGAGATCTCAATCACGTTGAGAGTTATTCTAGGAAACACATTAAAAAAAAAAAAAAAATCAACGAAACCAATGATTATCACAAATAATTGAAAGGAGTAGGCATCATTAACACAGTCATAATATTACATAGGTTGATTATATGCTCAGAAGTCACTTGGAAGTATTTATTTTCTCTGAGCTTTTCAGCTCAGTTTCACAGAGCCCTTTCAAGGAAAGGAAGTGCACAAAGGGAGTTGCAGATGATTGTGCTGTACTTCTCACCAGCCTCGGTGCCCAGGGAGATGCAAGTGTGACGGCTGATGAAATGCAGCGCAGTGAGGTGAGCAGCAGTGCACCTGAAATTCCCTTCTCTACTACCAACATGTGGATCCTCAGAAGACAAACTCAACTGCAAAAGGGCTCAGTGAAAGTCTCCAGCCACTGTATGCTGTGTCTACTAGATGCAGAAAACAAATACCTAAGGAAACATAGATCAAGACAGTGTGTCCTGTAAATCTGTGCCACACCGTCGGCAATGCCTTGGGTTAAACAAATGCATCTGCTTGAGCCTCATTTTCTTGCCCTCCATTGAGATCAGACCACAGAGAGCATGGCATCTCTCCAACACAGGGCCCTGAGCTGTTCCCAGAACAGAGACCATTTAGCACATGACCAGAAGAAATTAAGATATTTTTTCTATTACAGCAAAACTGCTTGGTCTCCCTGCTTGGGCTGCAGCCCAGGAGAGACTTAGTTAAAAGAAATGGCAACTGCAGTAGAGTTCAATGCCTGAGACTAAAGCTGAAACTCAGTTTTACATGTAAACAGATGCATTATGAATGTGCAGGCATGCAAAATTAATTTAAACCCACCCTGAAAACAGGGAGCTGAAAGATGTTCCCTTGTGGAAGCAATCCCAGCAGTGCTGCCATGCCAAGCACTGCCTGCCTGACCGGGCAGAGTGGCATGTTGAACACCCACCACTTAGAGCAAAGACAAGGCTGATGCTGCACATCAATTCCTATTATTTTATTTATAACCCCAGTGCTGAGATGTGTACCAGCTATGTGGGGCAAGGAACACTTCCCTACTCTCTCTCTCACTGATGGATCAGTGGAAAGTTCATGCTGCAGCTTTCAGTGATTAGCAACAATTACCACATAAGGCTGGCAACCACCCATAAGAATGCAGCCACCAACTCTTCCCTCAGGTATGATCACAAACTGGGGATCCAAAAAAGTCCAGGCCTCTGTTGCGGTGGATATCACAAGATCTTACAGATATCTGTAATTTGGGAAGGCCTCACAGAATGCTGTATTTTTCAGGTGATAGCAAGGTATCTAAGGAGTACACTTACTCCTGTCAGCAGCTCTCTGAAACATTTAAAAGTTCATTTTAAGAGTAATAAATATATTTCATAATCATCCCAAGGGAGTTTTTCCTCTTCAATAAAGCTACTGTACTTGGCAAGGAAGCAGTGTGACATTTTTTCCCCAAAGGCTTTGGAGTAATAAATGATAGCTAAAATGAAATTTTCTATTAGGCTTAAACCCTTTGTAGGACAGGCTTTAAGAAAAAAGGTTTGGATTAGGAAGCCCAAATTTAAAAATCCTGAAATGTAAATGTTAGAGTACTTGAAACACAGACACGACTGATACACAGAGATTAAACTAATTTAAGGCAAACTCCCAGACAACTCTTTGGTTGACAGACAACTGAGGGCTTGGAGATATCTCTTACTGACTTTCACAAACTTCCTCTGAAAATGCACCATAAACTAAACGAAGATAACCTTATTAAAACATTATGTCATTTCATTGATACTGAGTTGCATTCAGATATTAAAATAGTTCAAGTATCTTTCAGCACACTCTAGAAAGATGTTTGTTCTTGAATGAGCTCACTTGAAGTACACATAATAGAAAGAGTAAAATTATCAGCCTGAGGGTCTGACATTTTTAGAATCTAGAAATAACAAGTTAACACGCAAAATCTTAAGTTTAGGTCACCAAATTATGAAGGTTTTTAAAAAATCAAATTGGATTATTTCTCTTGTGGTTTTGAACTGTTAGCTATATATGTGATTCACATTTTCAAAACTTTTAATGTGAACATGATTTTATTTTGGTTTTAATGGAAACCAGTTGTGAATTGTGAGATGTAATCTCACAATTTACAAGGCTGTCTGGGTGTTAAGAAAAATGTTCCAAAACTTCACAGTTAACTCTTCTTGACAGCTTAGTGTGGAATTTAGCTATATTCAAAAACTGCATTGACCCATGACAACCTTCTTGAGATGGCACTATTTACGTCTCTCAAGTTCCTGTGAAAATGCCTGACCATTATGGTCACTTCAACTAAACTTAGTTCTGGATCTGGAGTCTTTTCTGAGAGAGTGAAGTCCTGGCTGGACACTGCAGATGCCAGTCAGTCATTCCAAAGGGTCACAGCAGCTTGTGACAGCACCCAGTGTAAGGAAATCTGTGAGATTCACTGTCAGGTCTGAAGCTGAGAATCAGGACTAAAGAGCAGTATGGGAATTAATCTTTTCAATACCTCCTAAGTGAAATAACAAGATACACAATGGTTGATACACTGAAAAATGTGCTTTTAAAAAACTTAATATATAATAATTTTTAAGCCTCCACAACAAATTTACGAGAGGCAAGAACTTCAGCTTTACCACTGTAGTTACCAACATCCTGAGCTGCAAATGGAGAATCAAACCATTGTCAAAAAAACAGTACTTTTTAAAAAACCACACATCAGCTAAACAGTGTTACATAATTACAGACAGAGCCATGTACTGACATGGTTTTTTGTTCCCACTTGGGTAATACTAGACTAGGAAGTCAGTGCCCTTAACATCCATTTGGATTCATTTCCTGGGTATCCCACTCCCATTCCTAGCAAAACTCAGTAACTGAAAATAACTGAAGTCAAATGTTTTCTGTTTTCTAACCTGTAAACATCTGTCACACTGAAAGACATTTCCACAGGTGATCTAATGAGGCAGGGGAGCAGTTTATCAGACACATTCACCACCTGGTCACTTGTTTCAGCCCAGGCTGAAATTGATAGTCCGTGTAGTCCGTGTTTAAAAAAAAAAAAAAAAAAGAAAGAAAAAGAAAAACCACTAAAACAGCCTGAAGTTTCCAGCAGCTGTTCAGTAGTGCTTATTATACTCCCTGGTAACAGTAAACTATTTGTACAATCTCCCTGTACAAAATGTGGCATTAAAATAAAACCTTGGCCAAAATTACTAACATTTCAGTCCAGACAAGATTATTCACATGCCTAAAGTCTCCTGTCTTGGAGAATGAAGACCAAGATGTGTTTCTACCCAAATGGCCACAATTTTATAGCAGATGCTGCTGAACTCCAGCAACATCCAGACTGTGGCTCTGGGCTGCATCCCTCTATCAATTATAATCTGTATTTTCACATGATACAGATCACGAGGGTCTAATGCACACAGCCAACAACAGACTGCATTCATCTACGGTCAGACATATGTGTTGAGTCCCACAGACTCCTTTTGGGGGAAAGTCCTTATAAAACTGAATTCTCAGTGTCAGGCTGCTACTGACCTGGCTCTCCAGAGGCGCCGTTTGGCTGCCGGCTCACCCAGTCCCTGCTCCCCACCCCGTGCCTGCCTCCACCAGTACACCAGTGATAATGGTTCCAGACTTCCAGCCAGACTAAGTGCTGGGTCATCTTATACAAAGCACAGAATAGGAAACACACTTTACTCAAAGTTTGGTATTTCTGAAAGCAGTGAAAAGCACCTGAACACACCCAGGTAAGGAAGAGTACAGCCCATAAATTTCTGTCAGGGCTGTGCTTATATCAGGAGAAATCTTATTCCAGAGCAGGGTTCCCATTACCCTCAGAGGCAGATGGAGGTATCACATACAGAAAACACCTGATACTTGACACTGAATTACTGCAATAACTACATGGCATATGCAACTTCAACAATTGTGCCTGAGCACTGGTACCCCACGGAACCACGTGCACCGTGTTTGGGGACAGGACCGCAGGCAGCATTCACATGGCACAGCCCCACTTGGCAGCTGTTCTTCTGTTTGCCTGTTTGTTTGTTTGTTTGTTTTCCAGGAGGGCAGAATGACTAACTCAGCAGTCCCTGTTTGCAAAGTCTCATAACAGGGCTTGGAAGCGTGAACTGCCCATTTAGGGCAATTTTTTTTTTTTTTTTTTTTTTTTTACCTGGGATCTCAAGGTAACATTTACATGCCCTAAATACCAATTCCTTAGTATACTTTTAGCACAATTAGGTGATCAAGCAGAGCTACAGTCATGTATTTCAGCCAAGCAGCCATTAACTACTGGGAGCAGCAGCATTAGCAGTTAGGAGTATATTTTAGGGAACAAGGATAAAACCTTTCTCCTGATCCATACCCCATTGGAGAGTGTATACAAAATCAGAGGGACATTAATATTGAATGAGAAGCCACAGTGAGGCAAAAAAGATGTGACATAAAAAAGCAAAAATTTCAACCAGAAGACAAACTTACTGAATGTGAAAGAGAAGAAGGCAAGCAAGAGGGAAGCAGAAAGATCAGCTAGAATTCTTTAAACAGAACCAAAGGCATTTTGAATAGTTACATTTTAACTAAGTTAGAAATAACTGGATGAAATTCCATGACCGATGTGATACAAGAGAACAGACTAGAGGATACAATGTTGCTTTCTAGCTTTAAAACCTAAGACCCTACAAACAGAAAAGGAAAGAAGCTTGATTGGCAGCAATGAAGACATAGCAATACAAAATGTTATTTCAGGCAGAGAAAACATACTGCCAAAAATAGTAAAAAAATATGTCTGACATATGCATATACATGCTCTGTTCTCCACTACCCACATCAGTACTTACGTATTTAATGTACAATTTGGCAGGAAAAAGCCAACACAAAAGGATACAGTGGTTCCCAAGGGAATTGCTTCACAGGTGCCAAAAAACTTGGGAAAATAGGAAAATCCTCATATATGGTTGGTCTTCAGCCTTGCCCAGAGCGCAAATAGCGAGGGCACAGCCCAGCAGTACCTGGGGTTACAGGGGTATCTGCCTCAGCCACCTCAGCCTTGCTCCACCATGCCCAGGGTGCGCAAGAGACAGGCACTGCCAAGGAAAGGGCTGGCCCAAGAACAAGTTGTTCCAGCTGCTCACAGCTGTTGGACACTCCCTTGGGATTCAGGGACAGCTGGCACAGGTTGGGTAGCCAGCACTTCTCGATAAACAAAGAAACACGTAAAGGATAAAATACAGACCGAGAGTTCTGACAATCATGGTCAGCAGCAATCAACTTTGTCGTGTTACATCAAGCAGAAAGAAGCACCGGAAGCCTTTCTGGAGAGTTTGGACACAAAAACTGCAACACAAGTATGAACTGTCACTGCTGGATACCTTCAACTCAGTATTTTATCACACATTAGGAGCAAATTTATCCCAGAAGTTAAAAAGAAATACTGCATGCAAAGCAATGCTTACAAAGCTATACTGCTGCTGGCTTTAGTCACCACCTCACTGGATGTATTCGTAAAGTAAGGAATCAGGGTTTTGGGAGAGTGTGCTCCAGCCTCCAGGAAACCTGCTGCTGTAGGGTAAGATTGAAGAAGCCCCTGAATCCTGATGAACTGCACATCAAAGGCTGTGCCTAAGTCAATTTGCACAGTACAGCTACAGTGATAGGAAAACAAAACTGCTTACACCCAAGAGCTCTGATTCCCTCTGAGTAACCCACCTCCCCAAGGAATCTCGAGCACCAACTCCTCCTCCCTGAGGGTCCTGCCGATTTCCTACAACAACTGCCAAGTACAAGTCTCCATGCGCAAGATTTGCCACAGTCTATCCTAAAAAACAGCAAATGCAGTACTTCAGAAATTGCCAAAAATACACAATGAAACTATCACAATATTTTATTAAATCAAATCTTTAAGATTATTGCTGTGCAGTTTACTGTAGAGCATTTTAAAGCAAGTACCACAGAAGCCATTGCCTATGCTGTGCCTACACAGATGAATATATGCAAAAGCCTGCGGCTCGTGAAGGTACAGTCATAGGAAAAAAAAGAAAACGGAACAGAACCAGGAACCAAACTCCCACATATTTGCCTTTTTCAGCTAATCCTGCTAATAATAGCACAATTGTTTCCTTGTAAAGGAATGCAGGGAGACTTACTTACTGAAGTAAAACTTAATGCTTTTAAGGCTGGGGGGAAAAAATGAAACTACTTTCCTGTATTTCCTAGCCTTTAGCACAAGGACTGTACTTAGAAACAGAGATCTCAAATTTAGCACTTGGTGTCACTGGAGATTTTAAAGCTATCACTCTCCTGTTTTCTTCTTCCCAGATCACCCACCATCACCACAGCACACCAGCTCCCAAAAAAAGAAAGCAGTAATTTCTGAATTGCTGATGTAAATTTTTGTAGAGTAAAAGGGGGTGAAGTCAAGAAAGAAGCCTTGACTCGCCAATGTCTGTACTGAAATCAAAGTGCCATTCACAAACAACTGGTCTTATATCTTCATCTCCATTCCTCTACTGCCTCCAGCACCCACAGAACTTGTAAACCATCTTGCATTCAGGTTATTTCTTTGACTACTTCAGATGGTGGAACAAAGATATGGCAACCATAACTTCAGTTTCACATTTGGAGTGTGATGGCCAAAGCTCCAGAACACTCAATATGGTGACCTGGTAGTCCCTAACAACCACCGTAAGACCACATCAGACTTTAGACAACTCTGAAATAAAATGATAATAAAAACGGGGTTTTTCCCCTTCAGTTCTAGATTTAAAATCATTAAGCCATAAAACCCATAAAGCTGGGAACTAACATTATCATACACTTGCAAATTCAAGGAAGTAGACAGAGTACTGAGGCTAAGCTGTATTTAATTTCTGCCCACCTGTCACTAGCTTTGGTGTGATATGTCATCCTGAATAAAAAAAAAAGAGGTTGCAGATTTCTACTTTCTTTCTGTTTAAAAGAACAAAATCTTTCCCATGTTCTTGAGCACCTCATCTATTGAAATGCACAAGTAAACATTAAAATAATTATAACTAACAGCAGTAGTTTCATTTATTTATGATGAATAAGACATGATGGAGAGCTGTCATAAGAAAAGACAGAGATCTAATCTCCTAAGACACACAAGTGCATTTCCTGTTCATGTCAGTAAGAATAAACAGCCCTGTGCAAAGCCCAATGATTTTACTGGGGCTTAAGTGCCTCTGTCATATAAGACAAAAATTACTTAATATTACATGTTTCACATACAAAATGAAGGGGAGGAAAGGGGGAAGATAAAGGAGTAATAGCAGAAAACATTAGAAATATTCATTAAATTCAAATTTGGATGTATACTCCATTTTTTCTAAGTTTTCATGATCAGTGAAAAAAATCAATATTCCTAACCCCACAGGAAAACTGCTTAGAGCAGGGCATTTCTGCTGAAAAAAATAAAATTATTCTGAAAGACATCCCTATAATCTGTTTTCAGCAAACAGGAAATTCAATGGACTTAAGAGGCTACTCGTAGCCTAAATTTTTGTTGATATTTTATCCAAACTTAGCCTGCTATTTGGTTCGCTGTGAAAGGAAACAACACCACACACACACAAAACTACACAATGGGCAACAACTGGTTTCCTGCAGGACACACATTACTAATTCCATGCAACTGCACAACAGTCAATTACCACATTTTGGAAATACAAACAGGTGTTTATCCTGCAAAGTACCTGAATATTCCTTCCACCTTTTTCAGCTTTGCTAGACCTCGGGTAAAACCTGGCAATCAGCTCTGGGCACTATACATTATCTCAGCACCTCTTAAAGCAGTCTGGAGTTACTTAACAAGGAATGACAGAGGTCCAGAATGTTTCATCTCTGTCCTGTTTAGTGGCCAGGTAAAGGCTTTATAAATCACTCAAATGAGATATTATGCAGCTGATTCCAGACAAGAGCAAGGAACAGACTGGACAATCTCTCTAGGTCAATCCAAACCCTATTTCCTAAGAACATTAGCAATAAAGTTTCTTTCTGCAATCCCAAGTGAAATGGCTTTGACCTAAGGACCATAAACCTCAACAAATCCCACTTTCTATTACTACCATAAATTCCACCACCATTGCAGTGCACCAGCTCAAGGATCTCAACAATTCAAGCCCAAGCTGCACAGCAAACAGTTCCCAAAGCCCAGCTTCTCAAAATGAGGAGTTACCACATTGTGCATGAGATAAAATAGAGAACTTCAAAGACAAATGGTGACAGTTCCAGTAACATTTTAGATCCACATAAGAAGTAAGATGGTTGCTGACATCTGAACATCTTCTGACAAGCAGTTCCATTTAAGAAAACGGAAGGAATTATTTTAACATATTCTGGGGGGAGGGAAAACGGAACTATTTTTAAATTCACAGTTAGCAAAGTCCCACTTTATTCATGAAGGTTAGCCAGGGAAAACCAGTCTCATGGTCTAAACAGTGTGCTGATGCTCAGAAAAGCAGATATGAGAAAACCACCTTTTCTTAATAGACATGCTCTACATGTGACACCCAGATTAGCCCTGGCTGCTTTAGAGATTAAAATTACTTTTCTCCTCATTTGCAGCTCTTTGCAATGCAAAATCCAACAGAAACTGAAAGCAGAAACTAGACTGTTTCTGGGTCATACACTATTAGACCTGTTAGTTAAATGCCAGTTGCAAAGCTGCTATTCCTGGTTGGAATGTGTGAGCCACAAAAAACATGGTCTGACATTCAATTTATAGGGTTGGCACTTTGGCATCTGGAGACAGGGCAAATTTTTCACAGATGATGCATATTTCATCTAGAAGTCTTTAAAAGGCCCTGAATAAGGAATGCCATTTTCAAAGAACCAGTATTTAGACTTTTGTCACGTATTAGGCATTCCTTTAATCTACAAACTTTCACAATCTTATGTTCAATTTGTAGAAACAAGCAACCAAGAAATCACATTGACCAGAGTTCTCTATTTTGACAATAAACCAATAACTGTAAATTATTGAAAATAAGAAACTTATTTTCAATAAAATGCAAGGCTCTTGAGACACTGGCCTGCAGTATAGAGTTCTCTGAAACTAAAGTGATCTGTTATATGAAAGAAATACTTTACCAGGTAATTAAACTTCTTCCTCTGCACTAAGAAAAAGAGATTCAGGAAGAAATCAAATCCGGACTGATGTCTGCAGGGATGTTTTCAAATGCATAGTTTCTGTAGAAAATGTATGTACTTATTACATTTACAAAAGCCTTTGATTTCCTTAAGGACTTGAAATGTTAAATTATTTCCCCCCTGGTTCTATTTTCTATTATTTTTGACTGCTTCAAGAGAATAAACAGGTCACTTTGCTCATTGCTTCAGCCATGTGACACTGTAAGACTGACCAAAATTAACAAAGCACAAAACATTTAACGAGGAAGAAAGAACACAGGAACTGACTTTAATTGGGATCACTACATTCTGCAGAACGAAAGGAAAGCTATAATATAGAAAACTGCTTTAGAGGAAAGTACAAAGGAGTCAGGGTCTGGCAAGCAAATGTGGTACATATGTGGTGAGGCAGTCTGTCATCCATCTTCCTAGACGGAGATCTCTTTGTTGTTCTGCTGGGACAGTTTGTAATGTCCAACTTGCAGAGTGTGCAAGAAAGAATTGGTGCACTTCTAACAAAAAATAGTGATGTTTGTAAAATACAAAGAGATTCAGGGACCAGCCCAAAAACAGGGATGTTCTTGGTTGTCAGGGTAACACGATCACCCCAGACAACAGAGACGTCAGCAGGAATCTGCAGCACACACTTGGTACCCAAGCACACAAGTCTTCCTGCTTCCCTTTTGTAATTAAGCCACAAAGGGATATAGGTAATTGTTGCTAAGGTGGGGCTCAGTCTTTTGTCTATGTTAGGGATCCAAGAAAACCAAGAATCTGGTTGATGCTTAAAAAACAGTCTTCACTGGTGTTACCCATTCAACTTTCTGCCATTAATTAGAAGAATCAACAGGTAGCAGAAAAACAAAGTGAACCATAAGGGACAATCCTTCTGTTTAATGTAGCAATGTCCAGCAAACGTGGTAAGATCCAGTGATGCACAAAACACTACTATTATTTTCTTTAGGGTAATACTCATGTAGCTTTGCTTTCATTAGGCCAGATGCCCATTGTGTGCATTCGCTCAAGAAGCTAATGAACAGTTTTCCAGTTTTCTGCAGCCTGACCTCTTGAAAGCTACACTACCTTCTCCATCAAAGCAACAGGCTTCACATCACCACTCAGCTGCAAACACACAAAGATTCTGATATGCAATAGAATAAATGACCAGATGAACAAGTCTTGCTTGTCTGCCTTGCTGATGATCCCATAAAACAAATAAAGTGAAGTCACATGTCTGATGAAAGCAAAAATGTGCAAATTTTGAAGGATTTTTATTAATGAGAGTGGATATAGCCCACTGATCCCACAGCATTACCAATGTGTGCTCACAGATCACCCTTCTATTGCATTCTGCACACTTGGTGGTTTGGATAGACTGTTGTGGATTTACTAGGCAGGTACCTAAACATCACCCAGCCTCCCACTCACTTCCCCTTCCAGTGGGACAGGGGAAAGAAAAAAAAAGTAACACTCATGGGTTGAGATAAAGACCGTTTAATAGGACAGAAATTGAAGTAGTAGTAGTAATAATAATATTAATAATAATCAAATATACAAAACAAGAGATGCACAATGCAGTTGCTCTCCACCTGCTGACCAATGCCCAGCCAGGTGCCAAGTGCAGCCCTTGGCTGATTTTTTCCCCAATTTTTACACTGAACATGACCCTCAATGGTGGGATACCCCTCTGGTCAGTTGGGGTCAGCTGTCCCAGCTGTGTACCCTCCCAGCCTCTTGTGCACCCCTAAGCTCCTCGCTGGTGGGATAGGGTGAGAGGCAGAAAAGGCCTTGGCACTGTGCAAACACTACTCAGCAACAATTAAAACATCACTGTATTATCAATATTATTCTCATCCTAAATCCTAAACAAAGCACTGTCCTAGCTACTAGGAAGAAAATTAACTCTATCCCAGCTGAAACCATGACACCCTGAAAACATTTTCAGAAAGCTATCTAGCTGAAAAGAATTCCCATGGAGTTGAAAACATTAAATATTCTGAATTTTGAATATTAAAGTTGACAAGAATAGCCTCATGGGTTTTTAATCTTACTCTATGTCAGTGCTGTTGTTTTCTTTGAAGACTATCTTCCTAAAAAAGAGAAAAGTATTTAAACCACTTTATTTAAATCCCTCTAGAGGCTAGACCAGCTCTTTAGCACTATGGATTGAATAAAACATTCAGTCACCAAATGGGACACACGTTAATGGTTGTGCACGAGGAAGAAATAACATGATTTTTGAAAGAAAACATTCAGGTACAACTAAGTTTATTTTGTCATTGTTCTGATATTAAAAGACAATTTATACTCAGCAAGGATTAGTGAAACAGGGAGATTAAAACAAGTAAATGGAGAAAAGCCTCAGGAAAAAAGATAGAACACATGACTTAAATTTTCAGAGTAGCAAATTGTACAATCAATGTAGGTTAACATCTATGCTTTTACTCCCAACCATTGCTGGGACTCTTTGCAGCCAGTTTTGCAATACAGCCCTGCCCCAGCTGGTGAAAGGCCCTGTTTCTTCACTCCTGGAGCCCAAGAAACTTACCTATGCTTGCCTTTCCCTCTTCCCTCCCTGGGTATGTCATAAGTTGGCCAGTTTGCATTTAGGGCTAATAGGTCATATGCAATAAATGAAAATCTTTCCACAACAGTTTCACAGTCAATACAAGACGCCAGTGAGCTCTCTCTGTTCTACTTGAAACTGAGTTGGTGTTGCTAGCATAAATATTTACTTTATATCCATAAACACACGTACACCTTCCCACACACACCCTTGTGACCATTATGTAGCTACATAGCTCATATTACCCACCTACAAGTAAAGAAGTTTTTCAAGTTATAACCTGAGATGTCTATTAGCAGATGTAGGAAACCAATGACCTGAAACAGCAGCTGGCACTGAAGGTACCTAGAAAACAGCCATACCCTCAGTTAATATCCTGCTTTGCATAATTTACAGGTGATTAATAATCTCAGGTTTGCTTCATCAATATGGGGATGGCACTTCCCACATTTAGGCAGAAAATGCCCCTTGCTGTCCCCGTGTGCTTCTGTCCCTGCCTCAGCCCAGCAGGTCCCCCCTCTCCGAGCCACACACCCCAGAGCAGCTGGGGAAGGAGCCCCGGGGGTTTCACCAGTGCTGCTGCAGGACTGACCACAGAAGAATCACTATAGCCAGGAAACAACTCAGCTAACACATGAGTCGGGTAACAAATATAAGTTACAAATAATAATGTTCAGTTTGTGTTTGATAGCAATCATCACATGCATGACAGACAATAAAAGAAACACTTCCTATGTTTCTTTTCACTTGTTTCATATTAAAAAGCTCTTAAAACCTCTTGCACAATTGCTGGTCAACCCTGTGATCTAAAATACAAACCAAACGCTGGCAAGGCCAAGCCATTAAGTTTAAAGTCCACATCAAATACTTCTCTGGAGTTCTTTAGGTGATAACAGATTATAACCTTTTTTTAATCATCATATTGTTTTCAATTCCACTTGACTAACATCAGACGGGAATAGCAGCTCAACACCTTTCTTAAGAGGAGCTCTGCCACCACCTGGCACAAGGCAGGTGGGGATTACAGACAGTATGAACCAGAGTTCAAAATGCCTCTAAAATAACATGGAACCAGAGCTGGATCTCAAAGTCATTTCAGATTTCTGGCTGCCCTTATGATTTCTCATCTAACCTAAAAGTAGAGCTTTGTCTCCATGCTTGGCTACACAAGATGAAATTACTACAAAATTTTAGGAGTTAGAAAATAGTAAGACATTACAGCTCATATTCAGTTCTTGAAAGAAAAAAATCATGGGGGGGAGAGTCAAAATCCAATGAAGTTAATTCCTTAACTGGGAGTTTATCTGGGAGGTGTATACACGTAGGCAATGAGCTTAGAAAACTTTACAGGTGATCTCAACATGTATTTGTGAACATGATCAGGTATGATTCATCTCTTCCTGAACTCTTAGATACTTACTGAATTCCCAAATAAGAGTGAAGTCAAAGAACTGGTAGACATATTAGAAGGAATCAGATGGTTTTGAATCTTCTACACAGAATCAGTGATATGATTTGTGGGACTCTTAACACAAAATTCCCAGGCTTCACTTGAAGGCCTTATCCTAAATACCCTGCTGCAGAAGGACATCTATTCATATCCCGGAAGACAAGAGTAACAGACGTAGCTCGGGAGAGGATTAGGCTAAATATAGCTAATATTGGTTTAAAACATATCTACAATCAAATCTTGATTTGCATCAGTCTTCACTAATTGGCTCACATGCATCCAGATTCCTGTGTGCAGTATAATATGTAGCTGTACTCAACTGCTGAATTTATTATGCTTTCCATTAAAAAAATTACCCCTGGCACAATTGGTACCGGTGATCCTTCATGGTTTTGTTACTAGTTGCCAAAGGGTACAAGCTGGAGAGCCAAAGGAGAAGGGTCTGGCCAATGCACTGGCTTGGAGTTTTTATGTTATTCCACAGCCTAGACCCTCTCCTTCCACTCAACAGGTCTCTCTTTCTCTCTCCGCTATGGACCTCACACCTTCCTAGTTTAGCTGATTGACTGTTCCAGGCTTCTTATTTTTCTACTAAAATGTCAAGAGCTGGAAGTTAGTTAGTTATCAGTCATTTATCTCTGTGACATGAGATGTTTCATATGTATGCATTCAAGTATGTCTGTATGACACTCTAGGATCAAGGATGATCTCTGCCTCCCCCTTTCAAGCACAAAAGCAATAATGCAAATACTTTAATAGTAATGTCATAGCCATTCATCATTCCTGATCTTAAAACTTAAGATCTCAGCTTTAAAGTAAGAACCGGTTAAATGACAGTACTGCCCCCCTCTGTAATTATGTCCCTTTTATGGCAAGTTTTCTGGTATACAACAGCTGGTTTTATTACTATTAATGCTGCATGATGACTACAAAAAATCTGACCTGAATGGGATAAAACCAAACCAGCTGTTTCATCTCCTTTCATCTATTCACATCTCAAAGGGGGCTTTGTGCACCATCGGTTTCCACTGAAGAGCTGAAAAATCACGTGTCACAACAGGGGCCCGACGTATGTGGGTCATGGAATAGCCGGCAATCCAGAGCCCCGCCGACGGAAATCTCTGCCCAGCCGATCCTCCCCCGCTTAATCTCACCAGGATGAATTGGCACCGAGGAAAACAACGAGCACTCACTCGCACCACTTAATTTCCACAGTGCATAAACACAGAAATGAGACAGCCAGCACGTTCAGTTGTAGAATCTGCCCTGAGAGTGGAGATGAGCAGTAGGAATGGAAAGGGTTTTAGCCTCCAAAATAAGAAAAACAGAATCCAAATTTAGATCCATTACGTTGTTTCTGCACAGAATATAGAAATCACTCTCTTTTTCTACCACAGCAAATGAATTCTCCCAGCCCTCTCCCTGACAGCCTCCTTAGTCACCCCAGTTTCACAAACCATACTTCTGTCACCTAAGCAGATACAACAGTGCTGCCCACCAACTCAAGATGACAAAAGCTCAAAACCAGAACATTTTAATTACGGATCTCTTTTATTTTTACTTGCAAAGAATAATAATTAGAGAGCGAAAGAAGCCCACACAAACCCAGAAACATCCCACAGACACTCCATGGACTTCACCAAGGTTCACCCATAGTTCCCATTTAATGATTCCAGATGTCATTACTGGCAAAGCCTGGAACTAAAACAATTTTACAGAATGATCTCAAGTACAAACTTAACTCCCCAAGATACTGCAATGGTTAACTAGTACAGCTTTGACTTGAGATGACAATGCCAGATTATACATGTAAAGTACATTCTAAGGTATTATTTAGCCATGGCTCTGACATGGCTGACTCTTTTCTCCTCAAACACCAGCAATTACATTTTAACAAAAAGCCATTCAATACATCACTTTATGTAGCCTGAAGAAAATGAATCATTCAAATAGATGTTTATTTTCAACAGATATAACTATTAAAATAGGATGCAAAAAAACAGGTATGAGCAGCATTATAACTGACTGCTGTGTTTCCTGTATTTTGTCAGTGTAACAATTAACACTGTGGTACCTCACATGTCCTTTAGTGAGTTAAGGAATCAGTCAACTTTATAAGGAAGCACAGCTGTTAATTGAACACACGCCAATAGTGGCACCTTGCATGGAGGGCAACCCTGACCTTGCACAGCCAGGACTCCCTGAGACCAACAGCCTGGCTGCCAACCCTGCAGCCGCTCCAGTGGGACCAGTGAGATTCCTCTGGCCTTTGGGAACTCTGAAGCATGTGTATGCAACACATCCCAGCAGAGATAGAGGTGTCTTGAGTCTGGAAGCACCATGGCACAGAGTCAGTATCCCATGAAACTAGACAGGAGCGAAGAGCCTGGAGGGGAACCGTGGAATACAGAGCACAAACACCCAGAAGGCAGCAAATAATTAGCCTCAAGAGCAAAGCCTAAATCAAAATCCTCTCTGCTTTTCAGCACAAGACACACATCACCAGGGAACTGTGCCAGTGTGCATCACAGCATTTCCCTGTACACGGACAGTGAAAAACATTGCCCTAAAACTTTTTATTGTACTGCTCCAAGCCACAATTTCAGGGCTGCTCTGAGTGTTATTTGGATCACAGCAGGAGTTTTGTCCCTCCTCTCCACACCAAAATGCTACAGTGGTAAAGCTCTCCTCAGAGTAACAACCTGACACACTCGTATGTAAGTGAAGAAAATTGCATTCACACCACTATACCAAGAAAGAACCACACATCTTTGTTAATTAATATTATTTACATAAAATGTGATTTCAGTGGCTTCCTACAAATGGCCTTAAGCTAACAGGTCTGCCACAGGGCAATACAGAACTTCACACTGCTCCACATCTCAGTGTTTCAGGGCTGAAGCTTACAGGAGGCCTGTGCACGCTTTGGGTGACATCACATCAAATGCATCCTTAAAGGGACCAAAGTGAAGAACAACAGTATTCAGATTTCCAAAATATCTAATATGCAAGTTATTGTGCAATTTTATCAACTGCAGCACTTTTACACAGTCTTTCATCTCAAGTCTTGCGTTAGTGGCTCTAGCAATAATTTACAAAAAATCCCTAAACTGGAGAAATGATGTAATAAACATTACTAACAACTTCTTTGGGATTCTTCTAATACACTGCAAAAATTAATCCCCAAGTAGAGAAAAAACAAAGCAAACCATTTGCACAGTCCTGTTGGAGTAATTCCTCGGCAGTAACCATTCTTTGCAGAATCAATGTTTTAGTGTTACAACTTGTGATGTTCTATTAAAGCCTTGGAGACAGAAACTCTATAAAATACATTTCAATAGTAAATAAAAAACTAGTTGCAAGCAACAGATTTTTATTTTATCTGAACTAGCCATAAATTTTCATCTGATACCAAACCCCCCCATTTTTAGCATTATGTAGGCAAGGAAGGTGGATGATAAACTGTAGTCATATCAGATACACATTAGAAACAAAAATATTTTAAAGTATCATGGAGAACCACTGAAGTTGTGATGATGGATACAAAGATAACAGTAAAAAATTTCCAACTTGGCTGAACAACTCAAATCAATCTGTTATGGAGATTAAACACTTGGAAGCTTATTAGCACATACCTGTGTTACCACAAAACAAAAATAAAACCGGAGATAAATATTTCAAACATCCAAAGCTTTCACTAGTTCCTTCTATCTTACATGCTCTGTAACATGTGAAAGCATCAAGGATAAAATACATGATCCCTCTTCTGAAGGCAGAAGTTCAAAAGTTAGATTTTCACTGCTCTAATACAGTCTTAAAGGGGTATGCAGTCCAAGCAGATACCTGCTTGCGTGTTTCCCTTCCTAGCCTTCTCAAATCCAACCTAGGAAATGGGGATTAAAGACCAAGGCAGCCTCGAGCTGCAAACAGGTGGGCAAGGGGAATTTGTGAACATCAGACACCAGTCCCAAGGGTGTCCTCTGACATGGCACAGCTGATAATTTGCTTCTGCAATTCCCCATGCAAATGCAATGAGTCCTGGTGTATCTGCAAGGCCACCTTGGCAGCTGCTGGCCATGCACACCGGAGCTGCCCACCCCGCTGCACCGGGGCGGTGCCGAGTCGGACCCCTCGCAGCAGCACCGCCCGCTGCCCCAGGTGCGCTGTGAGCCCGGGGTGAGTCACCCTTGGCAGGCGGCTGCTTCCCTCCTAAAAAGAGGGAACTACAAATAGAGCCAGAAGGACCGGTTCCGACAGAGGCACCTCAGAGTTGGGCATCTGAGTGAAGGTAGATGAATCCTACTCTTCACCTCTGAGTCATGGTTCCTCCCCAGATTTTCACCTGAGGCGGCACAACTACGTAACACCCACAGGCGGGACTTAAAATACATCCTGGCCCAGGGCAATCTGTAAAACAGGAGGATACAAAATTTGACAGTTTTATCATAAATAGCCCGTAAGCCTTCTAAAAAGAAGCCATGCAGGGAAAACAATTGCTGCCAGATAACCGTATGTTTTAATGGGAGTGCAGATCTCCTCTGAAAATTAACTTCACAGTCATGTTGTAGGGATATGTTTATTGCTCCTCAGTGATAAAAATAAAACTGTCACTTAATTTGACTGCTAGGGCTGAAACCTCCATCAAAGCTTCAATCTCTCTGGTTTACACAGCACCATTAGGCCCATTGCTAACACCACATTAGCACCGCCATCCTAAGAGATGCAAAAGTCAAGCTAAAAATTGCTTTGGTGCCTAAAATAAACAGACAATACTTGAAGCTGCAGAGAGAAAGCATTTCTGTTGTAAAAATTTTACCCTGTCATATTAACAGACCATAAATAGATCTAAAAATATTTACTGAAGGCCAAATTCTGCAGAGCTGAATTTACCCAGTGGTGTTATGTAAGAAAGGGTTTCAGAAATGCACTAAATGGGGCTGATGTTACAGCTCTAGAAATAATGTCTTCCGTTTCCATGCATTCCACTTTTTTTCTCAGTTTCTTAAACTGATAAACTTGCAGTGATGTTCTGCTCTTCAAACAAATCTCCAGTACCTGATGATGATGAGTTGGAATGAAAACTAGCACTTGCGGCCCCTTTATGCCAGTCTTTCCTCCCTTGTCCAAAAATAGTTCTGCTGTAAATGCAACCAAAAATTACAGAAGGGCAGATTTAACTGAAACAGTCTTCAAAGATGATGAATTTAAATCTCCCTGAAAAACTTTTATCATTGTCATTTAATTTTACTGAGAAGATTTACAGTACTTGAAATATTTTGGCAAGTATAATGGATTAGTGACACGAGACAGAGACAATCTGGGTCAGGCATTTCTGCCAGCTGCCCATCCAGCTGCCTGCCTGTCTGGGGTCCCACACACCCAGCTCCACAGGTTGCTAAAAGTAACTCCTGAATTCATCCCACATTCAGGCACAGTAAATTCAGTGGCACTGACAGTGAAGGAGCAAGTTGCTCTTGGGTACCACATTTCACTCTTAAATGAAGACAGACAGCCCTTACTTTTAGGCCTACAACCAAGCATACTGCAGTTCCTTTACTATAATGACAATGATAATAGCAGAATACATCTAAAACCAGTAGAAAGTTAGAAACAGTAACTCCGTGGTAAAATTCATTTTTCTCAGAGCACAGGGAAGTTTTTCTCACCCACAACTTCCCACCAGTACAAGCAACATGTTCAATGGCACATGTGGAAAGAGTCTCCAAAGCCAGAGGAAGACAGAAAGAAGACTCCTCACCATTAACTTTCCCCTTTACTTCTACCTCCACACAGGAGGGGACCAGGGTAAACACCAAGGCAAGAGCTCACGACAGCAAAGCTTCCCCAAGGCACAATATTCAAGACCCTATTCCTGCGAGCTCCATAGGGACTCATAGGGTTTGCTGGCCACATCCACATTTCCCTGCAAAGCCATAGATGTTACCAACAGAGGAGGGGGGATGCTCTACATTGCAACTCTAAAAGCAGTTCTAATTCTCTCCCCAGAGAATCTCATTTAAAGCAAAAACAGCATTGTTAAACCACCACGATTTGCTTGCCTACAAGACAGAACTTCCAGGCTGCTCTCCATGACCTACCCTAAGTGGTGACATGGATGTCCAAACCCTTCTGGTTCATGCCAGCAGGTGGAACAGTCTTTGACCAAGAGAGATCAAGTCCCTTTTGCTCAGCACTGGCAACAGCAAGTAAAATGCTGCCATGCAAAGACCTTTCTTGAGACAACCCAGGTTTTGGATTCTGCCTCGCAGATGAGTATCCAACCTTCGGTACGGTGTTTCAGCAAGTGGTGTTATCAGGGTCAAATGTTACCAAGGAATATAATAGAAAGCAGAAAATATTTCTAAACCACTGTTTCACACAACAGTCTATTGAGAGAGAATATGAAGTCTGACTCACTGTAATCTTCATACATTTAATGGATTTTTCCACACTCCAGTTGGGCTCCATACCAACAGGAAGAAGGTTATTTTCCTCAGTGAAGATCATTAACAATTCATATGCAGCAGTTTCTGCCATATGTGGCTCATCAGCTGACTGCCTTGATCTGTTAACCAGTCTGCTGGTGGGGTTCTTCTAGCTTAAATGAGGAGCACATTATTTAATAGTTTTAATAATATTACCAAAAATGATACTGAAGTCATTTGCTGTGAAAGAAATGTTGCTTTTATTCAGAAAAAAGGTTGTTAAACCATCCTCTACCTAAATGTGTTGCTCACTTTTTTCTCATTCTCGTCTATGCTTGCGGGGGAAGAAAGAGATGTGGGAGGACATTTGCAAGACATAAAAAGCTTCAGAAGTTTCCAATTGGTACTATGCACTGATAAAACCTTGTGTCAATTGGCCAGAAAACAAGACAAGAGAGAAAAGGGGGAAAATTTGTAGTAAAGAACAGTTCTCCCACTTCCTTCCAATCACTGCTTAGTTCACTAAGAAAAGGGTAAAAAAGTATCTTTCCATCAACACAGAAAAAGCAGATTTCAAAGCAGTTTTCTACAAATATCAGCACTATCTCTACTGCACTTCCTCCCTGCACTGAATCACCATTTTGCAAATATCCAAGTTTTGGTTAAACATGAGCAATTATAGGAAGCGCAGCAAAAGAGGAAATTATTTTACTTCAGCCTTATGCAAAGTTATACTTACAGAAATCAATGAAATTTTTGTTGTAGAATGAGAAAAAAATGCATTTTACATTTCTCCAAGCTACTTACAGTCTGTGCTCCATCTCAGATGATGACACTGTCACCAGTATTCAAGACTCTGGTCAACAGTCCAGCAAATTTGTCATTTAATGATGGTTCCCCTACTCCACAATCAAGCACATACGTTCTGGCCCTTTATTTGATACAGTACTGACTTCATCTTCTCTTCATAATACATATAAACTACTGTACTTTCAACATGTATTTCTAATCTGTTCATCTCAGAATCCAGAGCTGCCTATATTTATCACAGAAGCAAAATTGACTTTGTCAAGGAAATAAAAACCTCTTCAAAAGAAAGCACCAAGAGAAATCATTGCATCCATGCAGTCGGGTGGTTTGGGCCAGAACAGATCCATTTCCAGAAAAATGTGCCAGATCAAATACGACCTTCAGTTCTTATGTCTACTCTTCAGACTCCTAATCCTGCCCCATGAAACCTGTATCTTCTTCAGAAGGACAGTAAACTGAATTATTCCAAACCCAGTATTTAATAGTTCCTGCAATGACAAAAAACCACAAGTGTTCCTAAGTGGCACAAAGATACTGCCAGAAAACAAGTTAAAAGAATTTTGGTCATTTTCCTATAGCATTTAAACAGCCAGAAATACAAATTCTACAAACACAGAAAAGGGTCATAAAGAACCATTCCAGCTGTGTTTGTTTTGAAAAGACACTTGTTTTAAAATAAAATTTAATCATGGAGTCAGAACCAGAAAGATGGGGAAGGTCTAGCACAGGTGACTCCAGGGTTCTGCTCTTCACCTCTCATGGAGTTTGGGGCAAACTGTGAATCTCCACAGCATAGTCAACACCCCTCACTCTTCATCTGCCTGGGGGGATTTGAAATGCAGCTACAAAGCTGAGATGTAATAGACAGCATTTTTAGTCCAGATGCTAATGGTTTAGTTAAATGCGAGTTCAAGATTTTGATATTTTATTAAGATTCTTCACATCATACTCAAGGGATTGGTCCAGAGATTAGTAAGAAGTATTTTTGCTGCCTTAGACAACGGAAGAGATTAAGTAATACCAATTATTTATGTGTGTTGGTGTTCTAACATTTCCTTGGCACAGAGAGCCAAATTAACTAACTGCATTTTTCAGGACTGGCTCTTAAGATGGTTTTACCAACAACCTTGTTGTATTATCAAATATCTATCTCCAAAATAAAAAAATAAATTGACAGTCCTGGGAAACTGAATACCATTACTATATCAAGACTTAAGGAATTTTTTTTTATGGTACAGTAATAACATGGCATATTGTTAGCAAGATGAAATCAGCTTAGTGGTCACAAGAACAAAAGTGAAATCAAGTTAAGATTGTTTCTCTGAAGGGAAAAGATGACTTGACAGACAGTAATCAAGAGTTACTTTGCAAATGGATTTGCTGATGCTTTCCAAAGGCATCAAGAAGGCTTAAATTATTTAAAATAAAAATTATACTGTTTCATTTTTAAATCGTTTTCTTCTCACTTTAATTTGTAATTAAAGTGGATATTATGATATACATATAACATGCAAAAAGAGCTCTTCTGGCCTTATTTTTGGAAAATTTCAAACCTGTTCCTCTTTCTAATAAAGAAAATGAAAGCAAGATTTCTGTTCCAATAAAACATTACTGAGATTTATTTTCAGTTTGACTGAATATTCAGGTAACACTGAAGAAATTATTTTAGTGGGACTGAAGAAAGGAAATTAGCCAAGAGCTGGGGACCAGCTTCTACAATGGTTTCATGGATTTGAGATTTCCTTTCTGATGGATTGATGCTGATACACTCTGAACCCATCTAGAATTAAGTCTTCTTTTGTCCCTACACTGTTGATTTGCTTCAGCTTCTGAGCTGTAATGAGCAGCAGGGAAAGGCAGAAGACCTTGCATCTTGATCATGCAAAGAAAAGCATGTTTGAGTAAGACTGATCAGTACTGAAAATACGTGACCAAGACAAGGCAATATTTATCCAAGTAACCAACCTCCTCCAGAAGGAAAATATGATCCTTAGGTCTCATATTAAGACAACGTGCCTCATAAAAAAATTATTCTTAACAGCTGCCTAAAATTATGAAGCCTCCAAAACTTTATGTGATACTGTTGCAGCATTTGTAAGATCTGATTCACAGATTGAAGTGCAACCCCCTTCTGCTTCAGCTCACCAGCTGAAAACACATCCCCATGACAACCCAGGAGCCACGGAGGAGAGCACAACACCCAACCTGCTGCCAGGCACTGTCGGAGCCCTCCTCCAAACAGGGATGTGCCAACCCACAGGAGCACATTTCTGTCACTGCTATGGGGCCTGGACATGTGTGCGTCACCCTGGATTAGAAAATTTAAACGAGAATGGCATTAGGGGCATGCCAACAACCCTAACAGCCAACTTCTTAACTTCAACAGTGACAATACTATCTCTGCAAGCTAATATATTATTTGTTTGTACAGACTGGGGGAACAAAAAGGTTATTTAGGTGCCTAAATGTCTATCTCCTGCTTGAGCAGAATCAGTGACCAACCCAAACTCGCAGTATGAATCCATTACATCTCAGACCAGGGAAGACGGTTTTCCTCCTCAACAGTATGCAAAAGCTAATGGTAAGGTTTGAGTTGAACAAAACATTACAACTGCATTTGTCTAGATCAACACTGCAGACAGATTATATTAATTTCACCACTAAAAGCAAAATAATTAGCTACATTTATCATAAACGACATCAAGCACTGTGTATCTCAGCAGTTGTACTGCTCCTTCAATTATTCTACCTCTCTGTCACATAAGCTCTACTTTGCAGCTCCAGGTGATACAAGAAAAACCCAAATTCATGTCACTTTCATAGTCTACATTACAGCAGAGAGACAAAGAAAAATATGTTGGGAAAAATCGGGAAAATCTCCTGCTATACTATTTTGCAGTAGTTCCACTTCAGTAATTTCATAAACATAGTCTCATGATCCACACTGGGCAAGGACTAAATGGGTTTGGCAATCAGAGTTACCCAAGCATGGAAATGATTCCTGGTTAAAATAAAACATGACTGTAATAAGTTCAAGGTAGTTGGTACTTGTGTGCACTATTTCATCCTCACCAAATACGACAATTAACTCACATGGTGAAATCCCAGCTGAAAAGAAACCAAGAGAAAAACCTCATTATCTTGAGGCCACGGTGACCTTTAACTCTCCTAAAAAGACTACAAAAATCCTATTAAAACAGAGTCCCCTTATTGCAACATCATGGTGAGTATATACAACTTGCCACATATTTTCTTGACCATTATTTCCAGAAATTGGTTCTGGAAAACAAGTCCTACCATCTCTGTCTTCAGGGGCTGGCAGGCTCACAATTCAACTCTTTCCAGAAAGCATAAAATCACAATCAACGGAGCTCAGCTGGCATTTGGTGTCAGCTAAACAGAGACAAAGCTGTTGGTCAAATATTCCACAGCTATTGCTGCTTAGCTCTTAAAAATTTCTCATGTTTAAAACTAGATTACAAGACTGAAACTTGGTATTTTCTAACGTGGTATTTTTCAGTCATCTCTCCTGACAATTTGTTCTGGTTTGTGTGCATCATACTTCCTATTATTTCTTAATTTGGTAAGTAAGTTCACAGTATTCATAAATTCATACCACTTATACAGTGGAATTAATGACAACAGTTCTCACTGGGAAGTCAGGCTCTAACTCTTTGACAACTTCCATATCCCTTAACCCTTCCTTGTCCATTCCCACATTCATCACCTGTCATGTGAACCAAATCCACCTACAAAAGAGGCTGACAAAGCTGGTTACTGTAATTTAGAGTGACACTGCTATGCATGTGCCCTTCAGAGGCCTTTTAGGACACACCAGCTTAAAAGTTAACAGGCACCTCAAGGTGCCTCCTGGGAAACAACACACGGATGATACCCATGGAGTACCAGCCAGCTTCTGGGAGCTGCCCCAGCTCCAGGCCCGTGCCAGGACCTGGCAGCCGCGCTCAGGGAGAGCCCACGCACTACCTGTGCCCAACAGCCTGCAAATCCCATCTGTCTCCTTGACAAGCAATTTCACATTCTTTCTAGGAAGGATTCTAGGACAACTGCCAAAACACACTCCTTGCATTGTTTCTGCCTCATGCTGTCACCACAAGGCCACATGGGATGGCTGGAGAGGGGGACCTACCACAGAGCAAATACAAGTACCTGGGATTTCCTAATGGACATGCAACCAGTGCAGGACACGCAGGCAAAAGCAGGCCAAGAAGCCACCCAGGGAGCCAGTGCTGTTGTTCCATGTGAGAGTGCGGAGTCGGTGCCACCAGCTCACACTGTGTATTCACCCAGCCCCATCAAGTGCCACAGTCTGCATGGGCTGTTTTGAATGTTGCACCAAGTGCATTCTGGGGTGAAAGTCTAATTTTTCAAGGCAAATTAGACACACAAGGACTCACATTAATTACAGGTTCTGGGCACTAATCCATGAAGACAGGTGCAGAAACCACAAGTTTACTGCTGCTCCGAGAGTTTTGCGATGGCAAGCCAGAATCAGTGCATATCCCATCCCAGGGTACAAGAGCTTCTGTGTCTAAACAAGAGCGAAGCAGCACAAAATAACAAACATTCAATTCACATGTGAGTGGTGCTCAGAACTTAACTCTGAGAGAAACTCTGCTGGCTCTGTTACCAACAAACCCCTCTCCTGGCCTTTTTCAGTCTTTGGATTTACTTCATATATTCATTTTATCAAACAAATAAGAGCCCTGCCACTGAAATGACCAGTCTAAACACACAAGGGTTTTTAGAGAAAGTTTTTATTAGCTCTTTTTAAAGAGTCAGACAGAACAGGCTAAAACAGCACTCCTACTAATGAGTCACATTGGTGGGCTGCAAGAAAAGTATCTTTGAACACCACCAACAAAAACACTGTTCAGAAGAGGCTGCTTACCATTACACTCTCCCAGATAAAGCTTGGAGAACTTGTCTGAAAAGGTTACTGAGTTCTTCATTCCCATCACCTGCACCTATACTGGTGGGACCGGGGTCCATCTGAGAAGTGACAGCTTTCCTGCTTTTACTGAGACCAAGACCCAACTGTAAGGCCCTGTCCTGGCTGAGTGAACACAACTCCCTCTGAGGACAAAAAAACCTCATTTGGGTCATTAGGCAGAGGCATTGCTACTGAAGCTGCTTCTCTCCTCCAGCAGCTGAGCTCAATGTCATGTTCCCAGCCTCGGCCAGCTCAAAAAATACCACCAGTTTCAGGTGTCCAACTGACTGCCAAGGCAGACACACAATGCAGTCTCATTTCGGGAGACAGGTATGGGTGAAGGTCCCATACACTCCTTTCACCCATTCCTGCAGCTGAAACACATCCAAGAGGGAGGCCAACAGGTGAATTCCCACAGGTGCTCAAAGGGACAAAATCAGGTACCAGTAGGAGAACATATTTCACAATCACTAAATCCCTTTTCTCTTCTTCCTGATCAACAGCCAAGACCTTGGAAGTACCTTCAAAACAAAACAGGACCAGCAGAAACCCTAAAATGAATTATTTTGACCACTAAAAGCCACAGACTGGCACATTATAACTTCCCAAACACCCTTCCCTCAGCCAGGCCCTTAATGTGTTTTCAATTATGTGAATAACTTGCATAATTAAGTTACATTCAGTACAGGTTTTTTTTCAACTGGTCAGAATTAGTATTAACTTTAAAAAGTCACAATGATTTCATTTCTGAAGGCAACCCCCTAAGCCTCTCTGGTTTCAATAGTTTAGTTTGATTTATCTAGGGCAAATCCAGGGCAAATTTAGTGTAATTTGGAACTAAAAAGGCATTCTGAACCTAGCATTTTTACTTGTATTTCAACATCATGGTTGGGAAGCACAACTGACAAATACAAGCTCAAGTCCAAAAAAACTTCACTGTGTACAGCCACTACAATTCAGGCATAAACAATCCACTGTGCCGCAGAATCTCTGATTCCAACCCTTTTTTTGTAGGGAATTATGTAACATTTCTTCATCCAAGACATATTATTCTACTCCTTTCCCACCTGACCAGATCCAGCCTGCTGCAGCTACAGAGTTTACACAAACCTCACAAGTGCTCATAAAATACCAATTATAATCTCATTCTTTTTAATTTCCCCTGTTCCTGTCCTTGCCATTTTTCAGGAGATGGGCCAGAAGCTCTTCAAAAGGATCTAGTTACTGTAGAACAGTCCCGTTCAAGTCAGGAAGAGATACAGATGGCCTTCAATGATTTCTTGTGTTCACGGGATGCCAGCTCAGAGAACAATTGTGAATGGTTGAAAGACTGACTTAAAAACATCTTGATAAACAAATACACCAATAACCCTTAAATGATTTTGTTTGCCAATAGTTAAATGCAGTTAGCTTTCCAAAGCTGAAATGCCAAGGATGCAAATGTTCATTAAAATCTAAAGGCACCAGAATCAATACAAGACACAACACTAGTTAAATTAGCATAGTCTAGAGCTCAAAAGGACAAAAAGATCTACAAATCTGTATTTTTGTTTAAATTGCATCACATGTTAAATTCTGCTGCTTACAAGCCAAACATTGTGTGCTTCACTGATATTAAATTGTCCCTATGATGTCAATAAAAATATTTCTGTAATGAAATTAAAATAATTCTATGCTAATAGAAAACTTCATTCAGGCAAAAATGTTTTTTCTTTAAATATCACATGAAAATGTAAATTAAGCAGTGGGCTGGTGCCTACCATGTAGTTTAAATGAAGACAACCAAGGCAGATTTAATTTTGAATGCCAGGAAACTAGGATGCCTTCTGTAGATTTGAGAAAATACAATACCAAAGTACCAGTATGACTTACCTAGCAAGCAACTGCTACTTCAAGATATGGTAGGCAGTGAAGATGCTTCAGCAGTGTTCAGGAACATCCTTACAAGCACCTATAGGGACACTTTAACTCAGTTCCTAAAGTTTCCTATATTTCTGGGCATTATGCAAAACATTTCCAGCATATGAGTAGGTAAATACCTTGTAAGAAACTTCTGTTCCTACAAGAGAGTACAACCCCACAAGCTGAAAGGGCTTTAACCAATTCAGTTAAATTCATTTAATTGTGAAATGAACTTTAATTGCACTGAAGCCAACACTGCCCTCTTAACATCAGTAACTGGTCACAGACATTTGGGTGCAGACCAAAATGGAGATGAGACTGAAACCCCTCTGCAAAGCGAGGGAGGGCTCCCCAGCTGTCCCTGCCGCTGTCCCTGTCCACGGCACTCGTGCTGTCAACCCTGCAGGGAGCATCCAACATGTCCCACCTGGGGTGGCATCCCAGAGGGGTGGGCCTTTCTAGGTGTGTTGAGCAAAACAGCTCCCAGCAAGTTTGGAACTGGGAATGTGTTGGTTTGTTCCCTTTCTTTTCTGGACATGTTAGGGACCCAGGAATAGAAGAACATACCTGTAAATTATCTGAAATGCAGTCCAGCCATGAAAAAATGCTCTGGTTTTTTTTGTTTCCCTTTCTAGAAAGCAAGTCTTGTAGGAGAATCAGCTATGGTACATCCCTGCATCATAGTGGTGTCTGTGATGCATCTATCCACAGACTACCAGTCTGGAATTGGATAGCTGCAAAATCTGTAAAGCAGGTTTTGGAACTGAAAGGCCCCTGAAGTCTAAAGTAAAAGGACTTGTTCTGACTATAACAAACAAATCCTATTCCAGCTGTAACAAAGGAATCCATTCTTTCTTGCATTAAAAGCCATGTATTTTTTTTTAAAAATCCTTCTTTTCTACCTTTCTGGCTATATATACAGTACTTAAAATAACTTTAAAATCCACTTATCAGGTTACTTGGATTTCTGGAACACACTGAAGTTTTAGTCAGAATTCCTGTCCCATTTTTCCTTTGTCTGGCAGTAGAAAGAGTCACTGAGTCAATCCATCTGGGGCGTGATCAGAAACCTTGCACAAATCAATAGTGAGATTCTCTGGCTAGGCTGTCTCAGTTTTGTCAAATGAATCCATCTCTTTAATCTGGTTTCCACTCCTAGACAATGGATAGAGACAGACACTCCTGGACCAAAATTCACTTGACCCTCAGATGTCTAAAAAAAAAGATCAGGTGAATCGTGTCCAAGAAAAAAACTGTTCTTTTCCTTTGATTACATAGGGATCCTAGTATGATTTGATCAGAGGTGGACACCCAAACTGCTATCTAACCTTATACAAGATGATTCACAGCTTCAATAGCTTTGACAGAGTCCACCCAAGACCTCTGTGCAGCCATTAGCCAAAATAAACCAATATTCTCCACTCAACTGCCAGGATCAGGGTAAGAACTGAATGTAGCCCTTCAGCCCTACTGCTACACAGGGCTGAGCTATCACAACCAGTCTGGAACCTTTTGTTCTATGGGAAGCCTCTTTTGTGTTCTATATTCACATTTTGAAAGAATACACAGAAGAGAGATGCCAAAACAGAAACACTTTGTTTAAATACCATTTTTTTTTAAATTAAATTGTACATGCAATACAAGCTGTAATGTGTTGGACAGAAAATTTCTGTCCAAGTAGCAGGAATGCATGAAAATCCCAGCACGTGACAAACCACACTGTGGTGCCTTCATTCCTGTGTGACCTGGGTGATCCTATAGCAAACAGCAGGTAACTTCCAAAGCTTGATACAGTTTGCTCTCACACAGATAGGTTCATATAAAGGCCCTAGCTATTACCAGGCAGTGCTTCTGGGTGTATGGAGAATATTCCCTCCACAAGCTTACACAATTATGCTCCTGCAATGTTACAATAGCCAACAGGACAGTCAGTATACAGCATATTTACATGTATTTTCAAGGAACAGGTGAAAGGATGCACACAGGTTAGACAAATTAAACAGTTCAATAAAAACCACAGGTATTCTGTGTTTCATTCTTTCTAAATTAATAATTCAAAGATGCTGAGCACCTGCATTTCTTACCAACAGCAGTGGAGCTGCTTCTTGAGTGCACTCAAAAGACATTTATCACTGGTATAATAAAGAGGGTATTATTTGAGTGACGACCTGGAGAGGCCTTATCCTGCAAGATGCCAAGTGCTTCCCGTGGTTTGAGAGTGACTCTTGTGTAGCCATGAGATCTGTCAACACTACAATACACACACCTTCCTTACCCTGCCACCCCCTCTGTGATGTCTGCTCACCAGGACTTTTTCTGACCATGGAATGTAAAGTCTTTGGGGTAAAAACCGCTTCTTTTTATACCTTTGTATAATAAACTGGAGTGATTGGGCCTGACACTGACTGTATTAAACATAAATAAAGATCAGCACTGCACATCTATATCGCTCCTTCAGGAGAGATTAACTAGAACGATTCATATAATGACAAGGCTCCTTCTGTCTCACCTCAAATGCCACCAAGGTAGCTCAGACCAGATATATCATTTTATTTTTGACCCTGCCTATTCATACCTGGGGGAGATAATAACGTATCTTGTGTACCAGCTTTCATTTCTCATGTCTACTAATATTGTAAACTCTTATGACTGCCCCAGCTTCTTACTTTCCACAACATTCAACAGCAGTGGTTTGAACTACCAAATTAAAGGATCTACACCATTTACTCTCTCCAGATCAGAAAAATGCCCAAGGTGGCTTAGCAAGACTAGATCTCTTACACACCTTTGGCAGTATACTCCTACCTAGTAAACAACCCAGATAAAACCATAAAAGATGTACTAAGAAGACCAGGGGGAGGGAATGAGGATGACAGTGCAGCAGCCAGTAAACCTGAAGGTCCCTTGAAGGAAACCAGTGACACTGATGGTGCAAAGAGTACACTGTTTCAAAGGTCCTGACAGAGTTTTTTTTTTTTTAATTTAAATTCCCAGATTGCACATAAAGCTTCAGGAAATACGAAAATTTCTTCTGTTGGGTAGTAACGCATCCATCACCATGCACCAGGATTTGATAGCATTAAAACAACAGGTCTTGCACTGGCTTGAATACATTATAAAGTAACACTCCACTTAAATAATGAAGTGTTGCAATACCCCTGGCAAAACACTAATCTATGCAGTGAAAGCCAGGCAAGAAGAAAAATGTGTCTTACAACATAGTAAATAAATTTCAAGTGTTTAGTAAACCTTTATAAACGACAAGATTTGAATGCCATGACAAACATAGCATTGAATCAGCCCAGAGGAAGGGCAGGTTGAGGAAGCACAGCCCACCCTGGGGCAGAGGGCTCACCGTGTGCAAGGACACCCTCCCAAGACTGATGACTGGGATCCAAACAGTACATGAAGAATCAAACCTCCTCTGCTCTTGCAGGCCCTCAGCCTGATGTAAAGAGGAGTAGATAGAACTCAGAACATTTTCTCATTTTTTCTCATGGCTATGAAATCCTGAAACCCACTGCCATGTATAGGATAGTGTGAGCAAGGCAAGGCAAGATTTTTGGGTGGTTCAGGGGAAGAGAGAAGAGGCTATATCACTTGCATTAGGGCCTACTGCTCAGCCACCTTTAAATTTAAATTAAAAATAATTTTAAAAAAGACATCATATTTCATGGCAAGGATGTAGTCAAACAAGCTTGGTAAAACACAAGGGCCCCTTGAGACAGTGGACATAATACAGATGTCAGAAATGGCACAGCTAACTATTTATAACTGTAAAATCAGGGATTTAATTGCCCCAATGATCAAAGAGGTAAAAATTACTCTTTACAAAAAATGTTTCAGGTTCCACTGTCTGGATCCAGACAGCTCTTATCTGTGAAACTCTGTAACATCTCAATTACCAATGCCACAGAGACCAGACCAGCTTCTCAGATGTACAGTCTGGCCCAAGACCATAACCCTGTGCCAAAATGCAAATCGACTGTCCCATTGTTAATGATATAGAAATGCTAAATTTTTGGCAAGTTAACAATAAAGAGAATTTGAACTACATACATTAATACACTAGGGCAGTATGCATTGCAACCCCCCAGGCACATCAGCAACTGTATATATTAGGCTTTGGAGATACTTCTTTTTCCACAGTTGGAAGGTCTGAAAAAATACATTAGGGCATAAGCCGTCATCTGTCTTACATGACAATGAGGTTATTTGGAGGTTAATAATTTTGGGGTTATTATTCTCAACCACAGTTCTTATTAAAATAGGTTTTTATAAAAACATACACAATGAGAAATCCTGGGTGTATTTAAATAAAATACAACAGTATAATGGGGATTCTGTGAAGAGCTTTTACCACTATTTATGGTATTCAATGTTTCTTCATCTCACAACTACAACATCCATGAGAAAGAGAAAGACATATCTAGGTCCCGCTACTAAAATTATCTATCAGGATAAAGCAGCTCTGATCTCAGGGTACATTTTCTGACTTGCCTTTAGCTAAGACATTCTTTCTAAGGAAGGCAAGCTAAGGAAACCCAGCCTAAAGCTGCATGTGAAGCTGTGAGCCGTGTTGCCTCATCTGTTCCCTTCAGGCACTAACCAGGAAAAGGAGCAGCCACCCAAGCCACTTTCCCATTCAGTTCGACTCAGTTGCTGAATGTAAACTTTCATTTCTCTGCTTGAGGAGTTCTGACCATTCTTAATTGCCACTTATCTTCCAGATCACTAATTAGGTTTTGCAACACTCAGTTCTTAGAAAAAGCATCGCCAAGATCAATAACTTGTCAGATCTCCTGCTTTTTTCATATTTGAACTTGACTCAACCAAGGCTTTCTAAGCTTTCTTTTGAAACCGTCCCAGTTTGAGAAACCCCAAGACATATACCATTGTTCAAAATGTTATTCCTAAATTCTGAATTCTTCTAAAAGTTTAACAAAATAAAATAAGCCAATTCTCTTTCTTTAAATAGTGTGAAGCTGAAGGAGGACAAGCTTACCTCCTGACATACAGAGTCCAAAACATTTAATTTATGCCCAGCACAAAGTAAAAGACAGGAGATTAAGTGTATACACTTCTGAATTAAATATATATACATATAACCAAAAATTTCATGAATATTTACAACAAAGGACTACAAATAATTATCAAATGCCCCATTCTAAAATGCAGCATTTAATCTGATGCGTCCAATGGTTATAGTTTGTGCGACAAATTGTTGCAATCAACTTAATTAAATATATAGTATTACTTGTGTGAGATGGTTATGTTCACTTGAAAATTAAATATACTGCAGCTGTTAGTGCACTGGTTACATTTTTGAGACCATCCTCCCCTTTCCAGCATAAAACTGCAAATGCAGGAGAGCATTTTCCACCATCTTCCAGCTCTGGGAAGACAAATGCCTACATTTCACTCAAGCATGGGCAGCCTCATTACAGCCAGTGGGAATACTTGCAAGTTTAAATTTAAGCAGAATCATGTCTTAACTGTTCACATGTAATAGAACATAAATCAAATCACACTAAGAAAAAAAAAAAAAAAACAAGCTGTTAAATGTTTTATTTCTGCCAAAATTGGACATCATTGCAGCCTGCTGGTCACAACCTTGAACTCAACCCACACTAGACACCATTGCTTTTAGGCCCAAGACTTTTTTCCAATGCACAAAATTATTCCAATGAATTGCATGGAAAAAAAGGCAATGTCTTCTTCCCAAACATTGTTATTTAAACCCTGTAGGGAACATATTCTTGGGCTTATTGTATGGGGCTCACTCCATTAAAAAATACAATTACAGAATGAAAATAGAGGTCAGGAGCAACTGGCCAAGGAATTTAAGTGTTTAAAACTGGCAAGGATGAAGCATAACAAACCACCCCATTGGCAACACGCTGGCACTTGTGACTGTAAGGACACCTCTGTCTCTATCACAACTACCTCAGTATTTATTAACAACAGATATGCAGCACATGGAATTAAAGACTTGCTCAAACTCTAATCCATTGCCATGCAATATGCAAAACCCAACCCTTTAAGAAGCACTTAAAGCCTCCTGTCCTGGACAACAACCTGTCCTGAAGAAATAAAAACTGTAACATTACCCAGAAAACACTGAGTGAGCAGTAGTCACAAACAGAAATAAAGTGAAAGTCATTCTTCCTTCAATTCTGGATCATCAGGGAAATGCCCCTGTGAACACCACTGGGCATTCCATCCTGGAGGTAACTTGTATGAAACAAAACCACCAGCTACATATGAATCAAATTCGTCTTTTACTTTCATACCACAAAATGTTGTTTTCAAACAAAGTAACCCTTACTGTGGCAGAGCTACACAGTAATACTTAAAACCCAGTTAAAATGTTGAGTTGGAATGTATTATCACTCAATAAGAACTACACTAATCACTGTAATTAAGCCTCAATTTAAACAATTATTTTGGTATTAAAACCGTTTTCCACAGCCTTAGTTTTAATGCTATTAATCCACTGTGAAGTTCTTTTCATTAAGCAAGAACAAAACTTTTGTTGAGAAACTTCTTAATCACACAGTAAACACGCTGGTTCTAATGCTGACATTTATGTTCTTAACAAGAAAATCTGTTTCATTTATTTGGGATAACAAGGAGACTTTTGACACTGTTACATCACACCGCACCAAGCATTTTGCTTTGCAAAAGACAGAGAATTCAATTCTCATTACAGCCACCTACACTTGAATAATCCCAAGTAAATGTGTAGTCCTGTACAAATGTAACCAAGGAAAGAATGGCCACAATTTTGCAAGACCAAGTTTCCCCATCAGAGTGCGGGCAGCAATACCGCGCCTGAGGTTGATTTAAAATCATCACCATGGATCTTCCCTGGTTTTCCTGTCATTGATCTAAGCTACAACAGACAACGTAATTTCAAAATTCTAAGACCAAAAGGGAGGCAGCAATCAGAAAGCATTTTGGTGTCTGAGCTATTGACTCTACCTTTCCAACTCAGCCTCCTTCTTTCAGCCTACACAGTGAATTAAGAGCATATTCCTTAAATACTGATCAGTTCTGTCTGTAGTCATGTTCTTATTACAAGATTACTGCAATAAACTTTTCCACATTGAATTTTACCTTCACTGAATGAAAATTAATTAGGTGCACACTAAACAGCATCCAAAATTCAGAGCTTACAAAAGTTTAAATGCCGTATGTAGACCCCGTTGAAGTCTTTTGGTTAATTAACTCCTTTTCTCTTGAGTGCATGCCACATGCTTTAGATAATTTTAGCCACATTATTCTCAGTAAATTTTTCCATTTCCAGTGTGTAAGAAGCAATATTCAAAAGACTAAACTGTTTGTGCCTCCATAAGTTATGACCTTAAAATACAAGAACTACACCTAGTTATATTATCTTTGGTTGCAGCTTCTGACTTCTGTCTCATTACTTCTATTACATGATCAAAAAGTCAAAGGCAGAAATATTTTTAATATAGCATATATACACAATTATTTACATCCCCAGGCTATTGAAAAGGTCTTTATTAAATGTGAAATGCCAATGTTTTATTACAGCTGCCATTAACATTCAGGTGTAGTCACAACCTACTTCATTGTGTGTTGTGAGTAAACTAATCCCTGAGGCATCCTGTTATGGTCGGGCTTACACAGAGCAAAGCAGAGGACCCAAAGAATTTTAGACATTGAGCAAAAGTGAGCTTGACAGACACCCAGCACTTCAATAAAATCCAAGAAGGAAAAAGAAGAAACAGTCATCCTTTGGCAATGTTACACAGAATTTGCATGCATGTATGGACTACACTCCTACCACTTGGGGGAAAATAAATGACAATTATGGCAACCCACTGATAGTTGAAAATGTGGTTAGCTCAATGTACAAGCTAGTTTGCAATATCTTTAATTATAACTACAAAAGAGGAGGAATAGGACAGGATGGGATGAGATGGATAGGATAGGACAGGACAGGACAGGAGAGGACAGGACAGGATAGGATAGGATAGTTCATTGGGAAGGGACATACAAGGATCATCAAGGCCAACTGCAATATACCAGTTTTTGCAGCAGACCTGGAAACTGAAGGTTTTTCGTAGCTGATGCATCAGTCATTAAGCATTGCTCACCACAAAAGAAATAGCACTGTTTTCCTTTAATAAAAATTCTCTTTCAGCAGAGTGAGTAATTTTAAGCTTCAGCAACTTGCATTCTCACTTTCAATAGAGCTGGTAATATGTCAAATTTCACTTTCAAATACCAGCACAGTATGATGAACCTCCACAGAAAAGGTATTTCAAACAGAAATATCCAATTGCATTGGGATCATCACCATTTCAATAAAAAAAATGATCCTTGCAGGGAGAAACACAGCAGGTGCTGGAGTTCTCACACTGCACAGCAGCCTCCAGAACAGCAACCTCCAGGCTCTGGACTGCTCTGTTGTATTGATAGTTCTTAACTGATAAAGCTTTATCACTTCTAATGAAAAGTGTTAATAAGGAGCAGGCAAGGGAAGAGAAAAAACTTCAAGAAAATGGTATCATTCAGGTGTTACTGATGGGAAAAACATCATTTGTGTGACATAACAAGTCATGGGGGGCGGGGGGGGTGTAACACAACAGTAAAACTGCTACTCCTATATTCAAATGTATACAATGCTACCAAACCCCAAATCTCAAAAAAATCCCTAAATCCCAAAAATAGAAAGAGTCACGGATATGCCAAATTTTGCTTTGCCAGCGTGGGGAATGACATCAGTGTGACTCACAGTGCTCAAGCCGAAGAGGCAGAAAGACAGCTCAGAAGGGAGAGAGGAGGGAGGAAGAGGAGCCATTCAGTAACTCTCCTGCTCCACATTGCAGCAGTCATTTACACATTTATGTTCCCGTGCCTTCATTTTCAAATGAAGAAGACATGCTATATTTAGCTCAAATCTTTTCTTGGGACACATTTTAAAGTCTCAGTGGCAAGCTGTATGGAAAAGCAGTGCAATTAGGAGTTAAAAATCTAATTGCAAAGGGTCTGTGAAAATACACAATCCTGAATTTGCATCTTATGGATAACTACATTTGGTTCAGAAAACCCAGTTGGCTCATGTTAACCTTGTGAATTGATCCTATACAGAATTAATCTTGCTGCTTAATCCCATGCTTCAAAACAATCTTGAAAACATAACTTCACTTTTTAGATACCCTATTTCCATAGTATTTGGAAGCAGTAACCAAAGCTATCTCACAAATAAGGTTCTCCTGATTGTACATACACTGACATGATGCAACTTTTTTTATACTATTTTTCCCCTAATAACAATAGTTTAATTCCACCCCTGGCAACCACCTTATGAAGCACGTTTTTCCTTTTAGTCTTCTGTTTTGCCATTTAGACTCTCTGGAGTCAATACAAAAACCCTACAATTAATTACACAGGAAGAAGTTGCAACATAAACACTGGTTATTCCTTAGGAGAAAGCAGCAGCGTTAAATTAAGAGGCTAAGATCCAGTGGCCACAGATAATGAACCCATTACAACATACACATCTCTAAAGCTGTGTACATTGCAACACTGCAACAGCTGAGCCATGTGAAGTCCAGCACCAACTCAAATCAATGTAGAATGCTACCTTAAACATCCCTCTGTATCACAGCCGTAAATAACCTCGCTTGAAGCCCTCATTAACAAACTGGCTAGCTGAAAGAAATTACACAGTATAACAGAATTTGAAAAGACAACAGACACAGTTCAAATACTGTGTATTTCTTTTTCCCACTATTCTACAGTAAGGTAAACACAAGTACTACACATAACAATAGACTCAACTAACCCTGGCAAAATCACACTTGCGGGGCTGTGGGTGGTGATGATGAGAGGCCAGAAAAGGAGAGTTATCTTTCCTCTCACAGACTTTCATCAGTTTTTCCATCCTGAGTCAAAACCAAAAACTAGGACAGTTATATTTTCTTATGATCAGATAACCATACACTAAGACACTTTTGGTATAACAGAGGTATTCCATCAAGTGTGAGGTTTCTTTGTTTTGTCAAGAACATGAATAGATTTCCAACTTTTTTAAACCCTCGCCACCAAATATACCCTTCTCTATACAAGCCTGGACATTTTTTAATGATAAACAAAATCTTGGATATTTATAATAAAAAAAAAAAACATCTGCTTGAAAACTAGTTGCAGTAGGATCCAGATGAATTCCCTTCCTGCTGCCATTGCTGCTGAACTCCACCTGGTATCTGGCTACTAAAGCAGATTCTGAGTGTGACACTCTGAAAGATCTCATTAGTTTTCCCACAGCAATTTTCTTCTTAAATTTATAAGACCTCTGTAAAAAGTACAGTGATATAATACCGGTTAAAAGCATGGGGAACAGGAATGAATATTCTCTATTAAAACATCCCAGACAAGAGAAAGCAAACTGCAAAATTTTCAACTCCCTTTTTGGATGAATCTGCTCTTAAATGCCATTTCCTAATCTCTTGTTCTCACTTTATTCAGTTGTTTTGGAGCCAGGACAGAAATAGCCACGAATACATATTTCACTTTTTTAACCTTTGAGATATTTTGTAACTGCATTAATTTCTCACTCCACCTCTTCACATCTCAAAGTCACTGTAGAAAGCTGAAGAGAGAAACAATACGCAGAAAATTGGGAACATTTTAATTCCCTATTGTTCAAATGAATCTTGAATCCTTCAGCTATAGATGTACTGAGTTTCTCAAACTGTACAACTCTTCAGGCTATGTGCTGGTTTTTCCTTATTCCTGGATGCTGTTGCCTACTGAGATACTTCATTTGAATGTTGAAGAGTGGGTAAAAGGCAAAAGCCCAACAAATATTAATGTACTCTCAGAGAGACAGGAAGTCAATGCAAAAACTGGAGCTGCCAGCTGCCCAGTTGCCTGGAATATCACTTTCTTAAGAACTACTTACAGGATTTTACAGGAATTTCACCTAATTATTTACAGGAATGAATGAACTGTTACACAGGATGAAGCCAAAGGTTCATCTGATTGAGGATATTTTCTCTAGCTGTTTCACATTTTATCTAACTTTTGGAATTATTATTCCCTCTCTTGTAAACACAGAAAACTCATGGGGATTCACAGAAATTATCATTCAGTGCGTTAAAAAAGAATCAAACTAAAACAAAAGGAAGGACCTTTCCACACAAACAAAATAATTAAATTGTGAAACTCTATGCTGCAGAGGCCAAAAGTATAAATGGTTTTATGGAAAAAATTCAGGGGAAGTAAGTTCATGGCTGACTATTGACCAAGATGACCAAGCTAACAGCTCAGAAAGCCTCCGGCTGGCCAACTGTGGGATATTCAGGGGATTCACCAGGGAAGCACTGCCCTGTGCTTACCCCTTCTAACACTATCTGTGCTGGCCAGGAACATGCTGGGCTTGTCAGATCTAGTACAT